>NW_007727388.1:176004-183246 GCF_000696425.1 Galeopterus variegatus | reverse complement strand
GCAACCCTCAGTGTTGCCCCCGTACCGGACCGGGGACCGGCAACGGGATTGCAACCCTCAGTGTTGCCCCCGTACCGGACCGGGGACCGGCAACGGGATTGCAACCCTTGGCGCCGCTCCCGTGCCTCGCTCAGCCAGTGAGCGGGAACCGGTCCGTATGTGGGATCCGAACCCTCGGGCGGGAGCACTACCGCGCTTCCCAAGCGGGGCACTATCCAGTGCGCCACCGGGCCAGCCCTTAGGAAACTTTTTGATCCCTCATTTTCTAAAGTGTTGATTTGAAAGACCTTGACATTCAGTCTCTGAATAAATCCTCCACCGTCCCCTTCCATGTGCTACTGCCCACGTCTTGCCTGTGGTCACACCCTACAGGAGATCTCCTCAACTGCTCTCCAAGCCTTCTATGGAATTTTACTTTGGGGACTATATTATCTAATTTCCAAACTCTTTTTGTTCTATCACTGTTGCTTTTTCACATCTTTCTGTTTTTGTTTCAGAAAGATAATTTTATTTCTTATCTCTCTGAAAATTTTTTTGGAACATATTTTTCTACTTCCCACACCCTCTCTCTATCCAAGCCTGTGACCCTCATGCATTTGTTCAGACCTTGTTTTTTCAGGTTAGAGGCTTTCTCAGCCGTCAGGCAATTGCTGGCTATTATTCGACATTTCGGAGCATCCAAAGGCCAATCTGAGGCTCTGCGTGCACAGACGGGGCTGACTGACTGGTGAGATTTCCATAGTATTGATTAGGCAGCAAGCTGGCTTTTCCGTTTTTTTTTTTTTTTGGTTTCTGCACAATGGCATCTATTGGTCTTTTCTTTGGGGACTATTATCAGCTGAACCATGTTCCCAGAATTTATATGTTGAAACCCTAACCTCCAGTACCTCAGAGTGTAACTATTTGAAGACAGAGATTATGGTGGGCCCTAATCCAATGATTTGTGTCCTTAGAAAAGGAGATTAGGACACAGACACGCACAGAGGGAAGACCATGTGGAGACAGGGAGAAGATGGCCATCTGCAAGCCGAGGACAGATGCCTCAGGAGAGACCAACCCTGCTGATGACTTGACCTTGAATTTCCAGCCTCCAGAATCATGAGAATATAAATTCTTGTTGTGTAAGTCACCCAGTCTGGCAGCTCTTGAAAACTAATACAGAGACATTCAGTTTCTTCAGGGACAAATCCTCCAACTTCCCACCTCGGCAGTAAGATCCTGGTGGGGAAGGGTGCTCTGGGACCTGGACAGTGGAGAGGCCGGGGGCTCCCTGCTCCTCAAGCTGTGGTTTTCAGTCTGGCGTCTCCCCCTGCCCCCACCTTGTGTCTGATGTCATCAAGGCTGGAGGCATTCTGACCGAGTTTCTTTGGAGTGCACTCCTGGTCTGCTGCTAAACTGTGGCATGGAGATGGGAGACAGGGCAGAGGTCCTTTACTGATTACAGGAACTTTGAAAAATTCACTGTTTTCAGGTTGATGCCTTCTCTGCATCTCATGTGGTGCCTGGAGACTCTGAGCACCGCATGCTCGTGGTGATGACGGGTAGACTGGCTGCCTCCTGCTGGCACTGCCCTTGGAGGCTCCAGATTCAGCTGCCCAGCACGGAATGCCCACCTCTCCTCCAGCTGCAACATCTTCCAACATGTGCCAACGTCGTCGTTTTCTGTTGCTCTATGTCCATTCTTTTTCCTTCATGACTCTTTATTCTTTTACTGTAATTTCAATAAAGTTTAGGAAGGAGCTAAAGTAATGTGTGTGTTCAGCTGCCACGTGTCACTGGGAATCTATGACTTTGTTTTTAATGTCATTCTGGCTTAGGCTATGTCCCCCGGAGCTGACCCTGAGACCAGGAAACTGGGCAGACTGCTTACTGGGAGGTGGTTCCATGAAGTGGCATTAAGAAGGTGGAGAGGTGAGACAGGCATGCGGAGGAGTCAAGCAGGATGGGCTACTGAGCAGCAACTGTGTGCCATCCCACTGCGGCCATCCTGGGGAGTGTTGTGAGTTACCCAAGGGACAAGGAACTGGGGTATTGGGTCCCAGTTCTCTCCACCACTGCTGGAGGCTGCTCCCATGCACTGTTAACGTCCCTATGTGTCTGGCCTTCCCTGACACATGGCTGGGCATGCTGCTGTGAGCAGAGGAAGCCTCGTAACAGTCCCGGGAGCTGACAATAAGACCCGCGCGTGCCCGGGGTGCATGTGTGTGGCACTGCCATCCTCTACGTGTGTCTAGACAAATTGCTCTGTAATGTTTCCACCATCTCCCACAACCCAGTCAGCTCACTGATCAATTGCATCAGTCACATGGGATCACCGAAGACACTGCTAAACTTCCTAGAGTTAGAGCCAACCACGAGCTAGTTGGGGGCTGGACCAGGCCCAGGGTAGGACACAGTCAGAAACCTCTGCTGATGTCCCTTCTGATGTAGTTACCACAGTGACAGGAGGGGTCAGAGCTGGCAGTGCATGAAGGAGCTCACGCAGTTTTGTGAATGTCCCCGAGGAAGGCAGCCTAGGAGAAGGTGTGAATCTTGATGGGTGAAAACAAAATGTCAGTGGATTCCAGGCAGGAGAAGGTAATTTTGAGCAGAAGCTAGGGATGGGGCTTCTCTTCGATCTCCCCACTCACCTTACTTGAGGGGGGAGACCCAAGCTGTGAATTCTTTCCTCTCCTGGGCCCCCACCTGGCGTTTCCATCTCCCAGCTGTTTCTTGTATGCAGCCTGAGGGCTGGACCACCTCCCTGTTAAAGTTATCTACCGCTGTGTGACAAACTACTCCAAAGCTTAGTGGTTTGAATGACAACCTCTTTATTATATTTCACTATTTGTGGGTCAAGAATTCAGATCGGACCAGCCAGGTGATGCTTCTACTCCCGGGCACTAACTGGGGTCACTGGTGTTCAGCTGGTGGCTAGGCTGCACTGGAGGGGCCGAGATGGCCTCGTGCACACCTGGCAACTTGCCTCTACAGCATAGTGGCCACTGGTAGGTGGACTCTCGTGGGGCAGCTCGGGGCTCTGAGTGAGCACTCCAAGACACCCCGGCGGAGCTGCCACAGAAGCCTCAGACCATCCTTCTGCTGTGTCCTAGTGATTACAGTGAGTCACCGGGGCCAGCCCACATTCAGATGGGAGGCATGTCAAGGAACGTGGGGCCACCTTTAACCTAGTGTGGTGACAGCAGCTCTCCTCCAGTGGCCCCTTTCACCTGGATGGCCCAGGAGGGAGGCTTTGTCTGTGAAGAAGTGTCCCAAATTCTTCACTCCTTAGACTTGTAATTTGTGCAGCCGAGTACATTTCCTTTGCTCTAAACACATGTCAAAGTGACTCCACTGTATGCCATTTCTGATCTCACCCTGGGCTTGGCTCGCACATGCTCATGTCCCTCCTCTGCTGCTGCTGCAGCAGGGCTGCCTGTTCGCAATGTTAGGACATTCAGATGTGCCCTGGGTGGGCAAGTTTATACACATCAACCCACAGTCTCTTGCCCCACCACTTGGTCTTTCTGACCAAGAGCGACATATGTGACATTTTTGTGGCCTTCACCTGCAGTTGGAGCTGCCTGTGGCCGTGGTCCCAACATGGTATGTGGCCACTGGAGGAGAGAGGCTGTCACTGCACTAGGTTAAGGGCGGCCCAACATTGAGGCCTGGTGGGCATCGATGCCTACAGCTGGCCTCTCTGCAGGGAAGCAAAATGGGTAAATTCTAGAGTCAGCCTTTTCAGTAAACACATATGAACAAATACAAAGAAGCTAAAGTAATAAGGAGACACTAACAAAAACAATAAAGTATAAATTAAAAGGATAAGAACTAAAGAGTCATTTTGTGGTACAACAGCAAGTCACACAGCTCAGGACCTTGGGGTGGGAAGTGAGCTTCAAGAGTACAAGACGTGTTCCAGTTTTGAGGAACACGTATTTGCTTTTATATTACGAAGCAGCCAATTTAAACATGGTCTGAAAAATGATCACAGCTGACAATAGCATCCTAAGGAGGACACTCACCCTGCTGGGAAGGCAGGGCCACATTTCGAGTTCTAGGACCCAACAACGCTCCAGCTGAGGAGCAGGACTTTTTCCTCCCTTGGGGAATCTGTACAACATACAAGGTCAAATCTTATATAATTCAAGTAAAAAAAGGTAATCAAAGGGTGAAAACAATGCTGTCCCTAACCATTTGTTTCACCTGGCTCCACAGGCTGTCCACAGGCATAATGAAGCCAATGACACTGTACGTAGCCCTGAATGACACCTACATGCAGGAGACTGTAGTGGAGATACACTATTAGACACAGTCCTTTGTGGATGGAGGGTGGACATTCAGATGCAGCCAGAGCAACTCAGCACAGATTGGGTAAGCCATTTATTTCCAGTGCAGGTGACAAACTCGCATCTTTCTAATTATAAATATGGTGTACCCTGGAAGGTGGACACGACATTGTGCAAATGTTGCTTTCTAGCTGGTTCACTTTCTATGAGACCGCTTTCACAATAGCCTTGGGGGTTGGACAGGATGACACACCATAGATGTAAAAACAGAGGCTGGGAAAGTGTAAGTAGGAGATGCATGATCAGAGAGTTGGCAAAGGTCTGGGGGTGGAACTTGCTTTTCTGAGTCCTGTCTAGTGTTCCTGGTGTTACATGTGCTACCCCCATCTAGTGGGTGACGGTGATCTCAAGGCCTGGCTAACACAGGGGGCTGTGTTTGGTGTCCCTTCCATGCCCATTAGGTCCCTAACTACTATCCGTCTGTTGCACAGAATCTACCAAAGATAAGTACATGCCACAGGGAGGAATGGCCACCTGCTTTTGAATTAGTTTCATTTGAATTTTCTATTCTGATCTTTTTCTGTTTTAAAGAAAGTCTTTAACCTTTGCTGCTGTCACTGGTGTTGACTCATGGAAGGTGATACGTCCTGCATTCCAGCAAGGGACTTGGGATGTCCCTCCCACTGGGAAGATACAGAAACCATGCAGCTTCCAGAAGACAGGTTGAGGGGCTATGGCTGGGTTTCTAATGCTTTGAGGGGAGAGGGGGCATGGTGTCTGACAGGGGAAAACCCAGGCTTAAATCTCATATCCTCAGAGAATGTCCTTTCCATGAAAGGGGGATAGTAACTTCTCCCCTAGGCTTGAGAAACCAGGGAGTGAGCTGTGTGTCTGTCCTGCACCTTTAGTGAGCAATCAGACCTCAGGTCAGGCTGATCATAGGTGTGGGCCCTGAGTTTATATACGTGTGGTGTAAGAGCGCTGCTGAAAAATTAAGGTATAAATGGATTCAGCACTCAGGTCAAAGAAGAAAAAAAAAAAGTCTCTAATTTCACAAGGTAGAGCTCATGGGTTTCCAGCAGGGCCAAAAAAGAAAAAAAAAAAAAATCCTAGATCAAATGGAATCACAATAGTATATTATAAACTGCATGAGAGGGGATAAAAACACAAGAGTGTGGTCAGCTGATAGTCTACACAACACAGAACTACAGATTGTTGCAGAATTCTTTGTGGAGTTCTACAATAATCTCAAAGAGATTAAAATAATTGAAATAATTTAAGTGATTAAGAAGGAATAGAAATCCACAGTGAATCCATAGTTCACAAGAGACCACATTAAAAAATGAAAAAAAAGAAAAAAAAACCTCCAGACTTGCAAAATCCACATGTAGAATTTATAGAATTGAAAAGTATAGAGTACTTGTAATAAATACTCAATTTATGGTTTACACAGCAGACTGACTAGGTGCACCTGAAGAGATTACATGCTGGAAGATAGACTAAGGGAGTCAACCAGGCAAGCACAGAAAGATGCAGAGATGGAAAATACGAAGGAGACACAGCACATGGAGAGAGAAGACCCAGGCTGCAACCAATAGAAATCCTGGAAGAAGAACATGGAACGAGGTAAGTAGAGGCACATTCAAAGTGGTGATGGCTGAGGGTTGTCCGGATTGAAGACAGGCACGAGTCTTCAGATTGAAGGAGTTCACTGAGGCCTGAACAGAATAAGTAAAACCAGGTACGAGAAAAGACACAGCACGGTGGAACTGCAGAGCACGGGCTGAACATCAGCAGAAGGCTTAGCTCCAGGCCCCTGTCTCCCCCTTTTACCATGTTTACCCCTGGCCATCTCGCCAACACCCATAGCTTCAACTACCACCTGTACATGGTGAACTTCTGGTTTTATAACTGCCACTCAGAGTGTATGTACAACTGCTGTCTTTACTTAGATATCTGAAAGGTAACCTCAAATCCAGCCCCTGAGACTAAACTTGCCATCACCCCTTCTGGCCACTGTCCCCTCAACCACCATCACTGAAGCCCGTCTTCCTCATTACCCTCTTATCCAGTGGTCTTTCAGGGTGGTGAGTTTTGCCTAAAAGCCCTAAATCTATACTTCCCTTCGTTTCACTGATACAGATTTGAGTAAGCCAGTCCTCTATCTGTCTCCCACCCATTACTCTGGCTGGTTTGGAAGAGGAATGGGGCACATTTAAAAACACACACCATATGACCTCCCACCCACACTCCTGCCCCCATCCTTAAAACGCCCCTCAGAAGCTTCCCATCCTTAAGTGGCCCTCTGAGACCCACGGGGTCTGCTCTCATCTGCCTCTCTGTCCTTGTTCTTTCCTCGTGTCTCCCTGTGCCTTAGCTGCAGCCTGCAGTGTCCCCTGCCTGCCTCTTCAACGGGACATCTTCTGATCTGAGCACATGGACTGAGTCCCCAGGGAAGGCTTCCCTGAACTGTGCTTTCATAGAGCTGTAACCGTTTCTCTTCTGCCACTTACTGAATTCATGTTATCCCCACTAGACCACAACCTTCAGGGGACAGAGGTGGCCTTTTTTATTTTTTAACTTAGTTTATTTTGTTTTATTTATTGTTTATTGGTTGAATATTCATGGAATACAAAGTTGACTCTCACCACTTGTGCCCAAGATGTGAAGACCAGATCCATACCGGCAGCATGCCCATTACTACAAATTGTGATTATACCCCGTGTCCCCCACCCAATTAATCCCCTTTCTATCTCTTCTTGGTTCAGTCTGGGTAGTTTGTCTGTGTCCAGAAACTTATCCATATCTTCCAGGTTTTCATATTTGTTGTCATAGAGTTGTTTATAATAGCCTCTAATGATTCTTCGTATTTCTGTGGTATTGGTTGCAATGTCTCCCTTTTCATTTCTGATTTTTGTTATTTGGGCCTTCTCTCTTCTTTTTTTTTTTTTTTTTTTTTTTTTTACCCTAG
>NW_007727388.1:164176-175912 GCF_000696425.1 Galeopterus variegatus | reverse complement strand
TTTTTTGGGCCTTCTCTCTTTTTTTTTTTTTTTTTTTTTTTTTTGTTACCCTAGCTAATGGTTTGTCTATTTTATTTATATTTTCAAAAAAACAACTTTTTGTTTCATTGATCTTTTGTATTTTGTTTTGTTTTGTTTTTGGATCTCTATTTCATTTAGTTCTGCTCTGGTCTTAATTATTTCTTTCCATCTATTGCCTTTAGGATTGGGTTGTTGTTGTTGTTCTAGTTCTTTGAGGCATAGTGTGAAGTTGTTTATTTGAAGTCTTTACTTTCTTTTGATGTAAGTGTTCATTGCAATTTAAATTCATTAGTTTTGCAATATTGTTTTCTCAAAAAGGGGACCTATGTTCACCTTTGCTATGATTTTTATGAAAATTAAATATTCTTCAAAAGTGAACATGAAAACAATTTTTTTTTTCCTTTTTGTCTTTTTTACTGACCGGTAACAGGATCACAACCCTCGGTGTTGCGCCCGCACCGCGCTCAGCCAGTGAGCAAGAACCGGTCTCCACATGGGATCCAAACCCTCAGCGGGAGCGCCGCCGCACTCCCAAGCGGCGCACTCTCCAGTGCGTCAGCGGGACGGCCCTAGTTTCAAGAATTTTTTTGATTTCCTGTTGAATTTCTTCTTGGACCCATAGGTTATTCAGGAGCCTATTGTTTAGTTTCTGTGTATTTGTATAGTTTCCAGTGGTTTGCTTGTTATTAATTTTAAGTTTTAGTTCATTGTAGTCTGAAAATATACTTGGAATGATTTCAATTTTTAAAAATTTGCTGAGACTAGGTTTGTGACCTCATATGTGGTCTCTCCTGGAGAATGTTCTATGTGCTGATGAGAAGGAAGTATATTCTTTAGTTGTTGGGTGAAATGTTCTGTATATATCTGCCAGGTCCAGTTGGTCTAAGATGTAGTTTAAATCCTATGTCTCTTTGTTGATTTGTTGCCTGGAAGATCTGTCCCGTACTGAGAGAAGGATATTCAGGTTACCACTATTAACGTATTAGGGCCTATTTCTTTCTTTAGGTCTGAGTGTTTGCTTTATATCTGGGTGCTCCTGTATTGGGTGCATACATATTTATGATTGCTATGTCTTCTAGCTGCACAGATCTCTTTATCACTATATAGTGGCCTTCTTTGTCTCTTTTTATGTTTTTCAAAGTCTATTTTATCCAATATAAGAATAGCTACTCCTGCTTGTTTTTGGTTTCCATTTGCATGGCATATCTTTTTCCATCCCTTCACTTTTAGTCTGTGTGTGTCTTTACAGGCGAGGTGAGTCTCTTGAAGACAGCATATACTTGGGTCTAGCTTTTTAATTCAATCAGTCTGTCTATGTCTTTTGAATGGGGAGTTTAATCCATTCAGTTTTAGGGTAGTTATTGACAGGTATTGTTTAGCTCCTGTCATTTAATTGCTTTTTGTTTAGATGTTTTAAATATCTTTTGATCATTACTTCCCCTTTTATTTCTCTTCTTCAATGTTAGTTTGAAATCTGAGGTGGCATGATTTAGCTTCTTTCTCTTTCTCACTGGCATTTTTATTTTAACAGTGGGTTTTGCTCTTTCTTGTGTATCTGCGATAGTGATCATCATTATTCAGATTCCAGATGAAGGATCCCCTTGAGAATTTCTTGCAGGGCTGGTCGTTTGGTGGTGAACTCTCACAATTTTTGTTTGGCTGGGAAATATTTTTTTTTTTTTTTTTTTTTGTCCTTTTGAGACCGGCCGCACCGCGCTCAGGCAGTGAGTGCTGTGAGCGCACCGGTCATCCCTATATAGGATCCGAACCTGCGGCAGGAGTGCTGCTGCACTCCCAGCGCCGCACTCTCCCAAGTGCACCACGGGCTCAGCCCTCTCCCTCATTTCTGATAGAGAGCCTTGCTGGGTATAGAATTCCTGGCTGGCAATTTTTTTTCTTTTAGTATTTTGAATATATCATTCCACTTTCTTCTGGGTTTCAGTTGAGAAGTCTGCTGTTAGTCTGATGGGGGTTCCCTTAGAGGTGACTTGATGCTTTTGCTGCTTTTAGAATTCTCTTTTTGTCTCTGAGCTTTGAAATTTTGACTATAATGTGTCTTGGAGAGGATCTTTTTGGATTGAATCTGTTTGGGGACCTTTGAGCTTCCTGGATCTGAAGGTCTGCATCTCTCCCTACACCTGGGAAGTTTTCTGTTATTATTTCCTTGAATAGGTTTTCAATGCCTTTTCCTTTCTCCTCCCCTTCTGGAATACCCACAATCCCAATGTTAAAGTGCTTGAGGTTGTCTGCTATCTCTCTCAGATTTTCGTCATTATTTTTAATTCTTTTTTTTTTGTCTGCCTGGGTTATTTCAAAAAGACTGTCTTTGAGATCTGAAATTCTTTCTTCTGCTTGCTCTTGCCTGCCACTTAAGCTCTTTGTTGTGTTTTTTATTTCACTGAGTGAATCCTTCATTTCTAGAAGTTCTGCTATACTGTTTGTTACATTATTAATCTCTTTGTAAATTTCCTCCTTCATATTCTGAACATTTTTCCTTGTTTCATTATGTTCTCTAATTGAATCTTCTCTTATCTCTCTGAGTTTTCTTAAGATCATTGCTCAGAATTCCTTTTCAGACATTTTAAGGATTCTCTGTTCTATGGGGTCTGGTATTTGAGCATTATTGTATTCCTTCAGTGGTTTCATATCTTCTTGTTTGTAGTTCTAGTATTTTTTTGTTGATGTTTGGTCATCTGGTAGAGGACTTGCTTCTTATATTACTCTGTGGTTAGCTATGGGGATAAAGGTTTCCTCCTCTATTTGCAGGCTCTACTGGTGACTCTTCTTATATCAATATAGTTGAGTGAATGGCAGGTTGCCTGTCGAGTGGCCCTGGCTGCTACTGTGGTGGTGAACTGTCCTTGAGGTGACAGTAGGTGTGGCAGTGGCTATATTACACCACCTTGGCTCCTGTTGCAGCTTTCCACAGGCTGCCTTTTTGCTCATCTTTTTATCTCAAACACTTAACACAGTACCTTGCACGTGAATGACACAAACACTGTTCCTTTAATGAGTAAAGGATTTTCACAGGTCCTTATTTGCAGTTATATCCCAAACACTGGAGTGGGTCAGTAACTTTTCTGACATGAATTCAAACAGTGTGCTGATCACATGAATATGCAAGGATGCTCTCTGCAGATGCTGGCCTCCACCAGCTGTTAGAATCATGGTATTGACGAGGAAGTGGAGCCTGGCCCTAGTGGCTTGGCCTCTGCACTGGTGCACTCAGCTCGGGTACTCATTTCAAACATTCTGCTCTCCCTCTCATGATGGCTTGCTTTGCAGAGTTGGATCTGAACTTCTCAAAAGCATTCTGCCTCTGCAGCTAAGAAGTAGCTCATGCTACCCCTGGCCCACCTGGCTTCTTCCAGAGTCTCTCTGTCCTCTGGCTTGCAGCAGAGTCTGCCAGCTGGGGGTCTGCTCCTCCCAGTTCCACTCCTTCAGGGTCTGACTTTTGTTTTATTTTCCTGCTGCATGAGTTCCTGACCTGAACGAACCCCAAGTGTGTGATGACAGAGTGGAAAGAGGGATCAGGCCTCAGAATTTATTTTGCAGTCAAGTGAAGTGAAGGTGACATCACTGGGAAGTACTAGTGTTATGTGTGCCCTCAGATCTTTGGCAACACCCGGACACACCCTGTGGGGCAACAGCTGCAAACCACACAGCTCCACAAACCTCCTCTCCCAACTGGAAAAGTGCCCCTTCAAGAGATGGGCTTCAGTCAGTTTGATTTTGCTTCTTTGTCCTCTGGAGGCATGTCTATGAGCCAAACTGCTATGGACTGCATGCATGTGACCCCCAGATTCACATGCGGAGGCCATAATCCCCAATGTCGTGATATCAGGAGATGAGGCCTTTGACAGGTGATTGGGTTTGGATGAGGTCATGAGGATGGGTCCCCACGAAGGGAACAGTGCCCTTATAAGAAGAGGAGGAGATACATGTGCTCTCTCTTCATCATGTGAGGACACAGTGGGTAGGTGGCCACCTGCAGCCCCGAAGAGGGCCCTCGCCACAACCCAACCATGCTAGCACCCTGACCTTGGACTTGCAGCCTACAAAATTGTGAGAAACAGATGTCTGTTGTTTAAGCCACCCAGTCTATAGTGTCTTGTGATATATAGCCTGACCTGACTAACACACATTACTCAGTCTGTCCCCAAATTCTCACAGGCCTCCTTTGCATGCTCCTGATATACTCAGTATAAAACACAGCTTTCCCAGCTTTTTAATCCCTAATGAAAGGGCACTTCAATTCGGAAACCAGGCTTTACTGGCCACCTTAATTGGGATTACTCTTTGAAATGCATCAGGAAGGCTCCTGCCCCCCATCCCAAATCCCTTGACTCCTTGAGAGCTGCCGTTTGAGGAGCATCCCAATATCTCAGCCCTGGACAGACAAATGCCTCTTCTTTCCCATAGATGCCTGGGACACATCCCCTGGGCCAGACTTTTGGACATATACCATTACCCTTCCCACAGAAAGCATTTGACTCCAAGGGAATGTGCCTATCATACTGCTTTTCCTTTCCCCATTGAGAGAAATCTTGCCTCTGAGACATAACGATGGCATGTGTATGCAAAAAGGATTCCCCTTGATTGTGCCACACGCGAGGTCTGTTTCAGCTCAAGTGAATGGATTTTGAGCCATCGAGAAAGCACTGGCACTGCTCTGCTGGTGCGTGCACAGACTCCTCCCCTGTTTCCCCCTGGGTTTCCTGATTGGGAGCAGAATGCAAAATCACGAGGATGTCTACATTGACTTCTTTCTTAGACCTGCCAATGAAGTGCTGATTGTCAGATGCAAGCTAATGAGAAGCTGCATGTTTGAAATGCATTCAAAAGCAAAGACAGAAAATCTTTTACTGGACTCAAAAGAAAAAGATTTTAAAAAAATAAGATTCAAAATAATAAATTAGGGTCCCTTAGCCTCCTGAAGAAGTAACTGCAAAACCACTGGTGTGAAAAAGTGGGTCTGCTCAGTGGCTCACTGGAGCATGTGCATGTTCCACGATCTGTCCACGGGCTTTCCTAGCATCGGAGGGGCATGCACAGTTTCCTGAGAATTGCATATGAACATGCATTTGGGGTGTCAAAATGAGGTGCTAGATTTGAAAGGGTAGCTCTCTCCATCATGTCTGGCTGGAGAGGAGTCAAATGTGTACATGAGAGCTCCCTGGGGCAGTGTAGGCTCCTGCTCCCTCCTCTCCAGGTGGATGGAAATAGCTCCAAGCAAGACAGGGTTACATATTAGGAGCCCAGGTGAGCCACGAACTTGGCTTCTATGCAGGGGAGAGAAGGTGCCTGCATTTCTGCAAGCCCTTGTTGGAGCTGGTCAGTTCCAGGAGCTCTCACTACAACCCACCAGGTTAGGAAAAGGAGAACCAAGATCTGAATATTTTGGTTCTCAGAACTGTTGAGATGATAACACATGAGGATTTGCTGACCATTTTCAGCTCTGTGAATACAAGGTAAATTAAATAGTATCCATACATACTGGTAGTATGAAGTTCTCCCTCACTCGGCCTCTGTCTCTCTCGGCCCAGGTGTAGTCCTGCAGTTTGTGAGGGGAAGGGGCAGCAGGATCACCCACTAGCCCAGAGACCTCAAGGCTCAGAGCTCACCACACACACTGGGGTGGCCTTTCTCCTCCCTCTTCCTTCCCTCCCTGCTCCATCTCCCTCTCTTGCTCCTGTCTCTGGGCCCTGTGGTGGTTCTCCTTGCTAAGCTATTTCAGCAGGGCCTGTAGCCACAGGACCAGATGATGCCGGTCCAGCTGTGAGCATCCTGACCAGCAGCCTGGGCCTCGGCTAACAGCTGCAAAGCCAGTTATTTGGTCTGCTCATCTTGTGGTTTGGCTAAACGGGCTGCCATTCCTGTTCAGATGATCTACATCCAACATGGTGCAGATGCTTTCAACTGAAGTAATTATTATAAAAGTAATTAACAAGGTGTTTTACCTGGAAATGTGGCCAGATCCTCCAAGATATATATATATATATATTTTTTAAATTTTATTTTATTATTTTTTCACATTCTATGATGTTGTTGCAGAGCAGTAGGGAGGGAGGGGGAGATGAGAAAGAGGAAGGAAATGTGATGGAAGGAGGAAGAAGGAGGGGTGAGATTAAGGCCTGTGGTACCCTTTGCATTCCCACAGGAGAGCCTGGGGCGCTTCCTGCGCTGTTTAGTGGTCATCTCTGGGCTGGTTGCTCATGTTGGCAGGGGCGTGACTGAGGCCTGAGGCCCACCACCACCCTGGCTTGGGAGAGCCTGGGGTGCTTCCTGTGGTGGCTCAGTGGTCATCACTGGGGTGGCTGTACTTGTCGGGAGTGTGTGGCCGAGGTCCTTGGCCCCTACCCTTCGGGTTGGTTGTGGGTGTTGGGGGGCATGGCTAAGGCTCCTGGCACTTCTGCCTTTCTGTTTTGGTAGCCCAGGGGGCTTCTGGTCCTTCTAGGTATTATAGATTTTGGTAGCCCAGGGGGCTTCTGGTCCTTCTAGGTATTATAGATGTTCTTTGGTGAAATGAGACATTTACTAGTTAATATCAAACTTTGTCTCTGGTTGTGGGTACTTTATTTTTTCTTTCAGTTCTGTGTTTGATTATTTGCTGTTCCCACCACTCAAGCTCTGCACTGGAACTAATTTGTTGTCCTTTGCTTACTTCTAAAATGGGGGAACTTCCTGCAAGGACCAGTACTTGAGCTCTGTGGTTAAGCTAACTTGCTGCTTTGCTGCTGATTCCCTAGGGAAGGATTTTTGTGCATCTCAGGTTTTAATAGTTGACTTTATAGGTACTTCTGGTTCTAGTGAAATCCAGCGCACCTGGGTTGTATAGAAACACTGGTCTGGCCCTGAGTCTTTTCATCAAACTGCCCCACATGCCGTTCTGCATTCCTGATCAGTCTCCTCTGAGTGGTCCTATGCTGATTGGGGGGCAGATCAGCTGTCCATACTGTGTCCTAGTGTTCCCCCAGTGGGCCCGTCTCCCCCACCACCCATGCTGCAAACTCTTTCCTTGGGAGGGTCCATGCACAGATCCCTTGCAATGACTCACCAGCCTCTGAGTGGTTCCGTTTTTTCAGTTGTTGTGGCTCCTCAGTCCTATGTGGGTCCACAGGAACCCTATTAGTGGTATTGCTGGCTTGGGGACCACCAAGGCCCTCCTCTCCCCTGCTGCCTCCAAGCAACTTCATCTGAAAGGCACAGCTGTGGCTTTCACCAGTTCTTGCTCTGTGAGCTTAGCAGTTCTAGCCTGGAAGCGGCTGGGGCTCAAAATGCTCAGAGCAGTTTTTTCTTTCTCTCATCGTGGCTTCTCCCACCTTCATGCACTCCGTAGGTCTCTCCTCCTCTTCCCCTGAGCTTTAGCGGCCCCAGCTTGGCTGTTGCTTTTTTATAGTTGTAAATTGGTTGATTTCTGGGAGAGAATGATGCTGGGGGCCATCTATTCCACCATCTTGACCAGAAGCACCCATTTAAAGACATTTTGTTTGGCTTCCCTACTCTAGCAGGAGGCTCAATTTGCCAACCAGGGGAGCACGGGGATGGCACACAACACCATCTGGCTGCAGTTTGATCCCAGGAGGCATGGGGGATAACTTTAATTTCTCTAACATTTTCTTCCCAAAGTGTCCCCCAGACATTTTCAAGAGGCAGCATGGCCTGGCATAAGAGCATTTCTCCAGAGCCAGACTGACAGGCTTCAAGTCCATTGCTTAGCAGTGTGTGACTTTCAAGAAGTTTCTTTCCCTCTCTGTGCTTCAGTTTCCTCATCTGTAAACTGAGGATGAGCCACTGTGTCATGGGGTCTTTGAAAGTATTTAAGTGTTAACATATGTAAGTCCTTAGGACGGTGCCTAGGACATAGTAGTAAGTGTTCTGGTGAGCTCTCACACTATGCCTAAGTACCCCAGTGGCTTAAAACAACGACCACTGGATGCTCATGGATTCTGGCATCAGGAATTCAGGCAGGACTCAGCTGAGGATTCTTGTGCTCCTTATTGGTATGTGACTGCAGGATGGACTTGTCTGGAGGTCCAATTTGGCTTCTTGGATATTGGTGCCTGGGCTGAGATGACTCAGAGTCTAAGACTGTTGACCAAAGCACCTCCGCACAGTTTCTCCATCTGGCCTGGGCTCCCGCCCAGCATGGAGGTCTCAGGGAGAGGGACATCTGTATGGCAGCTTAAGACTCCCAGTGAGCAGCCCAGCAAGCATGGAAGAAGTGGCACTGCCTGCATGAGCCCAGCCTCAGAGGTCACATGGGACCATTCTGCATTCTGCCAGCGACAAGCAAGACACTAAGTGCACCCCAGAGTCAGAAGAGAATTAAACTCCACTGCTTGATTGAGCAGGGGAGGGTCATGCCAGGGAGAGCACGTGTGATGGGGAGTGTTGTCGTGGCATCTTTGGAAGCACGATTGCGACAGAGAGCAAAATATCTGACTGTCATTTCAGTATACCTCTGTCTTATCATCTCTGTGAGCCCCAGGGGGTTGAGGATTAACAGTGCCCTTGCTTAACAGATGAGCACGTGGAGGCTCAGCAGAGTGGGTTAGTCTGCTCATAATCCTGCACCTGGATCAGAGTGTGTAGGAACCGAGGTGTCCTGAGTCCTGAGCCACCTGCTGGTCTCCCTGCTGAGGTCTCTGGGAGTAATGTGTAAGTGTCGGGGGTAGCTAGTCTATGGGATACTCCTCTCTTCTTGGGCACAAAAAGTCCACTTTTTGCATTTCAAAATATATAAAACTGCACAGGTTAATCACCGCTAGGACTCAATTTTCTATTCCTGGTGACATGTCTGTTTTTCTGTTGATAAATCAGGGAAGAATTGTGGGGCAAAAGAGAAAGGTCAGCACCCACAAATGGGTTGAAAACCACATTTTATAGGACTCTTTCCACAAAGGCATATTGCTTCTTGTTGCTGAAAGCCAGGGCATCAGTGAAACTACTGTGTCCTGTACTGTTGCGGTAGGTATATGCACGGTGCATTTATCAGAACTTATGGAACTTTACAACAGAGTGAGCCTTAATGTATACGAATAAAAGAAGTTGGCTAGGATGTCAGAGGATGCTGGAATGGAATGAAGACTATGACAAAAGACTCTAATATTACACATTTATGAAGGGGGTGGGAGGAAAAAGAGGTGATCTAAGTAACTCTGGAAATGAGCAAAGACTACAGGACTAAAGGCAAAAAGAACTGCAGATGAGTGCCACCCTCCAGTGGGCAAAGTCACTTCCCGTGAGGACACAGAGTAACAATTTTGAAAGCACCATACAATTAGGTAAGTGGATAGGAGAAGTTGGAGCCAGGTTTCTCATTGCTGAGGTTCTAGAGAAACAGGGTAGGAGGCTACAAAATGTGTGATAATAGGTTAGAGTCGCAGGCATAAGTACGAACTTGTGTTTAGCTTAGTGCAGATACAGATAGATCCATATAAAAATAATTATACACATAGAAATATATGTCCTTTTATCTATAAAACTAATGACATGGGTTAATGTATACACATGTATTTCCCAGCTCTGTCACTGAGAGAGCCTAGAACCAATGCACCCAGTAACAGCGAGCACACCCGGAGCCTTGACCCTGGTTTCTAACACCTTTCTCCAATAGAAGGAACTAGGGCTCCTTGTGGAAATGGCTGATTCTAGGTCTTGGGCAGGAAATATACGAGATGAGCCTGGAGCAGTATCTTCTAGTACAGAAAAGTAAGGAAGCGTTCCAAAAACGAAAGGATGTTGCCTGAGAGTCCACTTTGTGTTGCCTATGACAGAATACCTGAGGCTGGGTAGTTAACATGGAAAAGAGTTTTGTTTGGCTCATGGCTCTGGAGGCTGGGAAGTCTAAGAAGCCTGGTGCTGCATCTGTGTGGCTCTGGTCAGGGCCCTGTGCTGAGTCACAATGTGGCAGAAGGCCAGAGGGGACGCAGACCTATGACAAGGGGTAAAACAGGAAGGGTGTCTCTGCCTTATAACAACCCACTCTCGCAGGAACAAATCCAGTCTCATGAGAGCGAGAACTCACTCACAACCTTGAGAACAGCACCAAACCACCCACGATGGAGCTCTCATGACCCCAAAGCCTCCCATTTGGCCCCTCTTCTTAAAGGTACCACCTCCTGTCACTGCCGCCTTGGGGACAGAGCTTCAACATGTGTTTTGGTGGGGACAAACCATATTTAAACAATAGCAAATGTTAAGAAGACACAAGAGCCAATTTGAAAGAGCCCCCAATGGCCAAAGCAACAAAATAAATAATGTGGTTTTGAATTATAAGCCAAAGAATCAAATAAATATCTAAGGGTCCATACTGATATAAATAAATGACTGCATGAATCAATTAATGGGGAAAACAGATGAATCTCCCATATAGATGAACCCAAATCCTTCGTGTAAGTTCTGCACCCCCAAGCAGGTAAAGAATAGCTCCCATTGGCAAGTGTGGGCTGCACAGTGGCTTCCTGTGACAGAGGGCAGAGTGGACAGGGGAGGGGGATAAATTTCAGTGGAGAAACCTCAGCCTGGAGATCAAGCTTAACACCCACAGTGATAGGGTGACAGCAAGCATGCTTGATAGGATGTGACGCAATGGCATTGTACTTCTGTGGTCTCCCTCCCCCAAATCTATAACCCCACACTAATCACAATAAAATCATGAGACAAATCCAAGTAGAGGGGCATCCTGCAATATAATCACCAGTGCTCCTCAACACTGTCAAGGCCATTAGAAATAAGTTTGAGAAACTCACAGCCAAGAGGTGCTTAGGGAGACATGATGACCACATGCAACATAGTACCCTGGGTGCAACCCTGGAGCAGCAGAAAGAGTGCTAGGTAAGCGTGGAGGCCACCTGCATATGCACGGACTCTAGTTCATGGGAATACGTCAATACTGGCTCCTCAGTTGTGACCATGTGCCACACCATAAGGTGTTCACAAAACAGAAACCTGGTAAGGGATGCAGGGAACTCTGTGTACTGTGTAAATTTTCTGTAAATCTAAAACTACTCTGAAGTAAAAAGTTTCTGTAAAAAACAGTCAGGGTGTGGAATGGGACAAGGTGAGAGACCAGGCACTGGGACCCTCGGCTGTGGCTCCACATTCCTGGGCTCTGTCCTCAAGTACCTGGAGGGCAGGTGGAGGGTCAGAGCTTGGGGAAAGGCCCACCCGGCTCAAGCCCGGCACTGATGTGAACTCGTTCAGCCCCCGTTACTATTTTTTTTTTTTTTGAGTATCTAATTTATTTTTCTAAGGTAGATTGGTAACACCTGTCTAGCGGGTTGTTGTGACAAGTATTAGCAGCAATGACAAACTGACTTACAGCTTTACCTCAGATGCTGACACTTCACCTGCCTCCTCTCATGTTCTCCTTCCCACAACACCATGAAGCATGTACCATTATGAATACTGTTTTCCCAGCAATGTGTTGTGAGAACATTCAAACATACAGAAAAGTTAAAAGAACCGACAGTGAGGGCCGGCCCGGTGGCGCACTGCTACAGTGCGCCGCTTGAGAGCGCGGCGGCACTCCTGCCGAGGGTTCGGATCCCACATACAGACCGGTTCCTGCTCACTGGTTGAGCGAGGTGCGGGCGCAACACCGAGGGTTGCGATCCCGTTGCTGGTCCCGGTCCGGTACGGGCGCGACACTGAGGGTTGCGATCCGTTGCCGGACACAAAAAAAAAAAAAAAAAAAAAAAAAAAAAAACC
>NW_007727388.1:22307-163884 GCF_000696425.1 Galeopterus variegatus | reverse complement strand
AAAAAAAAAAAAAAAAAAAAAAAAAAAAAAGAACCGACAGTGAACTCCCGTATACTCTCCACCTTGGTTTACCTTCAGCATTTTGCTGTATCTATGATACTAGGTATCTGTTCTTCTGTCCAACTCCAACTTGCTGTCCATCCCAATCCATCTTTGTTTTAATGCATTTCAATGTAAGTTGCAGGCACTGTCCCTAAACATGTCTGCATGTGAAACCATTAATGCCACTTTAAAACTGTGGAATTAAGGCTCAGTGAGGTGACCTTTATCCAAGATCACACAGCTGGTGCATAACTGTTTCTGACTCCTCGGCTGTACCAGGTGCTTGCGAATGGACATGGCTGTCATCGTTCCTGCTCTCTAGGAAAAAGTCCTAATTTCCTGGAAATAAATGTGGAGGAGATTTAAGATGTTAAGAGCCAGGAGAGGAAGAGCATATCTTTCTCTTTAAATACTTAAATGAACGGGCAGTGTGGAATGATCAGCTGTGTGTGTGTGGGCTGGCCACGTCTGTCCACGCGTGTGGGTGCTCCCACGGTGTGTGCCACCTCCCTGACACATGTGTGGTGGCCATTTTGTGACAGTGAAAATCTATCAGGGTGCTAGTTCATGCCTCTACAGAATTTGTGGGTCCACCCCATGTTGTCTGCAGAAGCGACTACTAGTAGTTGAGTTTGTTTTTGTATGCAACAGACTTCCTCACATTTGCTGTATTATGGATGAGATGTTAGTCCTTTTGTTTTCATCTGAAATCTCCTCCTTCCAGTCCATTTCACCAAACACCAATTACATAGTAAAACAAAATACATTTGTTTTAAAATGTCTTTTCACTACAGGGGTCACTAAATAACCATTAATTATATTGCTTTAATTATTTTAAGAAAAATTATTTTGTTTTGTAAGAAACAAGAGTAAAGACTAGTCGATTTAAGTACAAAAATGAAAAACTAGTGTTTTATATATTAGATCAGAAAGTTGGGGGAAAATCAAAACTCTTTAGAAAGTGAATAGTTAAATAATCATGTTGTATCTTGTATCCATATGGTAAGATATTACATAACCACAACAAATTATGCTTATGAGGCATTGCTAATTACATGAAAAATGCTCATGATATTGGATACAGAAAGACAGGTTTTAAAACCTAACCTCACCTGTATAGAGAAGAATGCATAGAAAAAAGGAGTGTAAGGAATAGGCTGAGCTCTTAAACGTAGCTGCTTCTGAACTTTTTTCCCTGTTTACTGCATTGTCCAAAATTCCAATAGTGGTAAACAGAAAAAACCCACGTGGACACTGTAGGGTGTCTTTTTGTCCTAGGCAACATCAGGCTGATGACTCAGTTTATTTCTCAGGTGTGAGCAGCCCGAGCAGTGATTGTCTCCCTGTCACTCGGACGAGGAGGCTGAAGTACAGGGACACCAAACCCTTTCCCGAGCCCTGGAGACACTGTGATGCCTTTTAGAATTCCGGGCTCTGCTCTCTGAGCATTTGTGTAGAGACAACATGCCTTGATTTTATTGCCCTCATTGGGCTTTTATCTGCAGCACAGGGACTGCTGTCTTGGCAGGCCGATAAACCGTCACCATCACTGTCATATGTAAAGCAGCCAGTGGCATTCCAGCTGGAGGGTGCACATGCCTGGTTTGTGCCTCTGCTGGAATGCACATCCCTCACTGGCAGACTTGTTCCGAGCCTGGTCACACTCTCCCTGGCCACCTCTTACCTCATTCACAGAGGTATTTCCTGCTGCCCTGTGCAAATCTCTCCTGTCTCCATGTTTCAGATACTCAGGACGCTCTGTGCTATAATTACACACGTGGCCTTTGTTGGCCTTACGTGGGGATGGCACCTCATAACCTCTAGTTCCCAGGCCCCCTGTCTTTCATCCTCCAGTGACGTCAGCTGCACCCACTGCCCTGGCAGAGAGGACCAGCAGAGCTGCCTTCCAGGCCTGTGCTGCAGCATTTTAGCAGAAGTCCTGAGAGCCCCAACCTCTGACTCTGACACTCCTGGGCTGCCCCTGGGCACGTTTCATAATAATACAGTGTGTGCACTCTGAGCTGAAATCTGCCACTCATCCTGACAACTGCCAATCCTTTCTTCTGTTTGCTGGCTTGTTTGTTTCTGGTAGCAATCACATTGCAGAGATTCATCCAGTGGCACATTTAAAAACACAAATTCTATTTTTACCTCCCACCATATTGCTGTTCCTAACATATCTGTACTCTTGTCAGTCATAGTCCCTTCTTTTAAAAGTCCAATTTCATGCCTGCAGCATCTTTCTCAGTTTTTCTGTGGTTTCTGTCCTTCTCAGCCATGCACTGTCACTGAGGCATGCGGCTTTGGCACCGGTTGGCAGTGCTAGCTGGTGCCGGCTGCTTTTCTCCTGTGAGTGAGAGATGGGCAGTGCCCGCTTGGCATGGGTGGCCCAGTAACATCCCCTTTTATGATTATGTGAGGCTAGGTGCTGTGATATCTGGAAGGAGCACACTCCCTGACACTTGGATAGCTGGATGTCAGTCCCAGCTTGGCCATTAACTAGCTGTGGCCTTGGTCAAAGCATTTAAACTTCTGGGTCTCAGCAGTTTCTAAGATGTTTCTGTGGTCATGCTGGATTGCATCCAAGGAGTCCTGACTACAAGAGTCTAAGGGAGCCAAGAGGTGTTTCAGGGATGGGGAGTTTCACAGCAAACCAGGGTGGTCTACACCAGCCAACTTGGTGGGCAGAGAGCTGCAGCCCACTGCCTCACCCCTGTTCCAGCACCCACTGCTCCTGGTGACACCCACACACCCTCTGATGCTGGACCTTTGCATGGTGCCTGATGGGGGAGCATCTATTCTGCTCTTTCCCTATTTGCTCTGTTTCGGGAACATCTTCCCTCTCCTTTCCTTGGTTTGAAATTTAGGACTTTAATGACTCAATATGTATCATATCTAGGGATGTCAGCATTTGAGAAGGCTCTCCCCTGTGGCATGTTTGGGGAGCCCATAATTTGCTGGAGTTTCCTAGGTTAGCAAGAGGCTTCATGAAGAAGATCTGGTGGCCAAGTGGGGCCTCCAAGGTCAGACCTCTCTGAATTGGAGGGTCGTCTGTGCAGACCCATTTTCCCCATCTCTCCAACATCATTCCTTTTCACAGGGGAGAGGTTGTTACAGTGAAGGGAAGCAAGCAGGGGAAGGAACTTGAGAACATGGCTGCTCCAGCTGGAAGTCATTTTGAATTACTGCACATGACACATGCACATAACAGTGTGTTGTCACTTTCTCTACTTTCACTTGTCTGCTCACTGTGCACTTGGTGGCACCTATGCTACGTGTAGTGGATCCTGTAGCAGCTGTGCCCACACCCTTCTTCTAGGGGTTCCCTCTCCAATGTCCCTTCCCCAGCTACAGGGAGGATGTGCTGCTGACAGCCACAGTGGCCTCTATCATGGGACACGGCCTTGGCTGCGGGAACTGCCTCCAGAGGAAGGCCAACCAGTGACTGCTGGTGGAGAGGGGGACATTCTCAAGAGTCCCCTGTGGGATCTGCTGAGGCCACAATCATAACTGATGATTTGCTACTGCATGCCAGGGTTCATTTTTACGATCAATACAAGGTTTCCTCCTATAGTGCCAGATTAAAATCACTTTCAAAATATGTATGATAAAAAGGCGTTAAATTATTTCACAAAAATGAAAGTGTCCAATTTGCAGTCTAGTCTTACATACCAAAAACTTCCACCAAGAACTACATTCGATCAAAATAATGCTCATAACCCCCCCCCCCAAAAAAAAAACCCAGACAACAGCAAACGCCCGGTGATGGAAGGCTGGCTAAATAAATTAGTCACCTCTATGTGGATTATTTCATGAATGCTAAAAATAGGAATATGAGGCAACTATGAAATTTCATGAGTATTAGGATGTATCATCGATGAAAACATCCAGATGCAGAAAGGGTGCCTGATCTTGTAAAAATAAAATGGTGATAGGACCCCACAGCGGCAGGTATGAGTGATGCAGAGATGCTAGACACATGTGTGCACACGAGGGCACTTCAGAAAGCTTGTGGAAAAATAGAAATAAAAGATAATACAAATCTTTCCATGGACTTTTTGAAGCCCCCTTGTATCGATAGCCATTGACTCAGAAGAACCAGGAAGGGTGGTTGAGGTGGTGAATGCAGGTTCCCAGGGAGAGCACTAATGTGGGGCAGGGGACCCAGGCATGACACAGAGGACCAGAAAAGAGTGCACCAACAATAAAGGCACATGTGAAAGTTGCATTTGAGCAACTGTGAATAATTATGTGTGTGTTGTATGAATACGGTAAAAAAAAAAAAGTTTATAAGCAGGTCTCCTTCAGATGGTCTCCTCATCAAGATGTAATTCCAATTTAGAAACCTAAGTTTTAACAGGAAAAGAGACCTGGGGGAAGACTCACAGCACAGAGATAACACACTCACTGTCCCTTTGGGAAGAGGGGCAATGTCCCCGTGTCTCTCGCTGGTCCTTATCCTACCGATGGCTTCCATTCCTTAGCAGCCCGAGTGGGAAATTATACAAGACTACCAGGGAATGAAGAGGCTGCTCAGAAAAACAGAATGTCACATAATCCAGTAATGAGAACATAGAGCTTCGGGAGGAGGGGGCTCTGTGAGGCACGAGGGGGCGGATGCAGGGACAAAGCCGGGCAATGGATGCAGTGTCAGGATGGCGGGGCTCTTCACTGCATGGTTTGCTGCTTCTGCAGGAAGACGGCACACCCGCTTCCTCATGTGCTTGTGAATCACACACGGGAAGCCAGCAACCGGCCCACAGCTCAGCATTAAACAAGGAGGGGGGTCGTCACTGCCTTTCCTTCCTGTATTTTGGAGGGCTTCGTGCTCGCAGGGAGAGCACAGTTAGAAGCCCAGGCTCTCCTCCCATGGGGGACCCATCAGGAGCAGGGAGGAATGGAAGGCTGCTGAGTCACGCAGCCGGGGCACTCCCAAGCTGCCTAGTTAGGGCTGTTCTTGCACATGGTGTCTGGGACACAACAGTATAGGCTTCTGCTTTCTGCTAAGTTGCCATGAGGTGCTGCACAATCAAATCATGTCAGCTATAAGGAATCGGACCCTGGTGCTCTCTAAGTTTCCTCTCCAATAATCACAGAAATGACTCTAGGCCTCCTCCGTATGGCAAAGTCACCACTGACAGACAAGTCCACCAGCAGAAGATGGTTGTGATAAAGCTCATCAACAACAGGCTAATAGCTATAATATAAAAGGGACATCTACAAATCAGTAAAAGGTAAAAGCCCAATAAAAAATAGGTTAGAGGTATGAACTAGCAATTCATAGAGGAAATAATAAAAATAGAGAATAAACCCGGACATATGTAAAGATGTTTAACATTATAGTGACCAAAGAAATGCAAACTGAAAAATGATCTTTATTTTTATCTGTCAAGTTGTTGAAAATTGAACACCAAGTCCAGGTGGGGAAGATCGGCATTCACATTTTGTTAGTGGGAATAAAAATTGGTACAAATTTCTGGAGGATATTTATTGTATCTAACTAAACTTACATGTGAGTGGTCTTTGGTTCAGTGGAATTTCACATGTGAATATACTTGCAAAAGGAGAAGCTGAAAACAATTTATATGTCCATTTTTAGGGAAAAGATGAATTATTGTACATTCATACACCTGAATGCTACAAAATCATTAAAAATATTGATGCTGACATCTATGTACTGACATCAAAAGTATCTGCATAAATTGACACAGCAAGCTGCTGTGCATTTCAATGCTCTTTTATTTGTATATCAAAACTGCACTCACACACATACATGCACAGAAGGAGGTGGTGCCCTCGGAGGGGCAGCTTTGAGGAAGCGGCATGGACGGGAAGGTTCACTTTTTATCCTTTCTTTCTCCATTCTTCTGTCTACTGTGGGAGTGCACGACCCACGGAATTTGAAAAGGCACTGGATGAAGCAGTAGAGATGTGTGTCTATGTGCTCCACTGATAAATAAAGGAACAGGAGGCAGAGTGTGGGGATGCGGGGGGGAGGGGTCTGGAAAGTTCCAGTGGTGACAAGAACCCTCAAAAGACACAGGGCAGGGCACCTGGCGCAGAGTGCCCTGCACCCTTCCTGTAACCCCCTCAACAACGCTGAACCATGTCCTCCCCAGGCACCATCAGGAAAAGACTGGTGTCCGCACACTTCGGTCCAGTGGGTCTCATATATGAGCTGCATCAGCACCCTCTGAGGGTGTCAACACACGGGTCACCAGGCCCTGCCTGGAGAGTTCCTGCTTCAGCAGGCCTGGGTTGGGGCCCAGGAATGTGCATTTCTGCAGTTTCTCAGGTGGTGCTGATGCTGCTGATCCAGAGAAGCACATTCTGAGAACCACCGTTGCACCTAGTAAAACAGGAATATCTTGATGAGTTTCACTTAGGATGATAAACTAGAATTAAAAGGGGACCAACTACATTACCTGGAACACTCACTCCTGAGAACATTAACTCTCTGGTGATTAGTCAATAGTGATTCATGTTTATTTTTTAGCTCCCCTCAGAGCCCGCTTCTGTGCTGAGTGCTGGGGCCCCTGTGGGTGCTGACAAACCAGGTGGGGAAAAAGGCAGGTTCCAGGAGGGTGGCAGAGCGTGGGGTGGGCCTGCAGACAGTTAGTTAGATCAGGTACTAACTCCAGGTAGCAAACGATTCCACATGATGGGGGTTTTGAGTGAGCTGATTTCTGAGCTCCTCACTAACCTCCCCTCCCACCCCTGGCTAATAGCCCTACTCCAACAGTACAGTATAAGGGAAAAGAAGAATATTCTGGTCTGGTCTCAGGGCCACTGACTGAAGACAGGAGCAGAGGACAGGACAACAGGAACAGGCTTAACTGGATAGTTGTGCCCCTTGGCCCACGGTTCTCAGAGTCCTGGTTGATGTCACTAGAAGCAACTTAAACTTGTATCGAAATGTTGGGTCCCTGGTTCCAGAAATCATCAGCACTGCAAGTCATCCACCCCCCCTGCAATGAAGCTTTAAAATGATTGGGCAAAACTGCGTCGTATTCACGTCTCTGCGCTGGCAGTGTGCGTGGTTAGCTTTCTAAACTGCTTTCAGCTTTGATGCCTCGGCGCTTTACAAGGACGTGAAAAAGCCCCAGGTTATGTGTGTTCCTACAGCACAGCACGGCAGGGACAGTGGTGAGCATCCTGTCCCTGGCATCCTTATCTGGCATTGACATGACAAAGCTGCTGAAAGTGGGGGGAGCCATGGCGAATGTCACTGCCTCTCTCTGTGGTCTTCATCTTCCTTCCCGTCTTGTTTCCTCTTTGGTACATGTTATTGTAAAAGTTACCATCACGTTGACAGGCCCTGATGTCAAAGGCATTGTTTTCGATTCTCTTGCCCACGAATTTCCACGGAGGACCTTCTTCATCCCAGGACCCTGCTGAAGAGGTCTCACCATGGAAGGAGCAGGAGCCACCAAGGGACACTTATGTCACTCTTGGAGGCCTTCCTGGTACCTAGTGCAGTGCAAACATGCACATGTGTGAGGTACAGGGGTGAGCTGGCTCCGCACCTGCCCTCCATGGCTCCTGTGCTGCAGATGAGGCTGCTCTTTGCCACCCACAGGCTCTACAGGCAGAATCTCAGATTCCTAAAGAGAGTGACATTCCAGCCCCCGTTTGGTGCCTGCACTGCTTCCATTTCAGGTGGGTCCTCATGGATCCCCTCCTGCCAGCCTGTCCCATGGCCTGTCGCCTGGTGTCTGAAGCTCTCTGAGAATGAGTAGCAGAGGCCGAGCAGAGTCTCTCTGGTCACGTAGACTTGGGCGAGTCACTAACATCACCAGCCTCAGTCTCTCCAGCCCATTTCAAGGTCTCTGTGTAGTGGGCCCTGGACACCAAGAGCTCTCGTGAGGTGCAGAACAGTGGCTGCCTTTCTCCTGAGGACCACCTTGCCCTCAAGATCATCATCTTCCTGCCTTTCTGGGTCCAGATCTTAAAATATTCATGGGGGCTCTGAAGAGTGTATGGCCCAGACTCTACCACTCTCCCGCCTAAGCCCTGAAGCACTGGAGGCTGGAGAGCCCAGGCTGGTTTTCACTCTCTGGTCACGGAGGACCAAGGACGGGTGGGTATTCAGCTTCGGAGAACTGGATGGAGCTGTGGAGAGGCGCCTTCAGCAGAGTGAAGAGGGTGGAGTTGCGGCGTGGGCTTCATGAGGACAGCCACCTCGGTGCAGTCAGAGTCCCCTGCCTGATGGTTCCACTGTCCTGCTGCCTGTGACACCTGTGCCCTCCTGCTGCTCACATCTGTGGCCTGCTGCTGCTCACATCTGCATTTGCATGTGGTAGGGAACAGAAAATAGAAAAGCACTAACTCTCAAGCTCTAGAAGATGATCTCTCAGGAACCAGGCATATCATTCTACATTGTATAGGCCTTTCCTGAAAGTCTACTCAGGGTCTACCCTGCCTGTGTCTCCTTCCTCCAGTAAGTAGCAAAGACCTTTCTTCCCTTGGGAACCTTTTTGTTTTCTCTGCTATAAAGCCATGAGCCCTGAGTGAGGCATCCCCATAGACCACATGCCCTTAAACGAATTCATCAGGGGCTGAGCAAGTGGAGCAGTTGGCAGGACGGGAGCGCACAGAGCTGCAAGGGCCACGTGCCCGCCTCCAAGGGCCATGCAGCAGTGCTCACTCCAGACTCCCAAGTTCCTGGAGCTCTCCTGTGTTTGCTTCAGAAGAGGGTCAACCTAACGACATGCAGCCCTGAAGTGCCAGAAAGCTTCAACAAGCCTTCTGGTGGCAGCTACTAATTCTTTTTCTTCCCAGCAAATTTCTCCATAAGGCAGCGGGGGCGGAGCAGGCTGAGTGTGCCCCAGGGACGATCGGTGCTGACAGCTCTCCAGTACCACTGCCCTCCACGTGGTCCCTCCCTCATAGCTGGGGACCATTCTGCTCTCATCTAAGTGCATAAGTACAAATGATCAAGAATGACTTAACATGCACGCTGTGTGCCAAAGACATGAATGAAAGATTTAAAGATACGGCCACAGCCGAGAGAGCTTCCTCTTCAGTTTTTGATCACCGCCCTGCTCTCCAGGCCCAGCCGTGTCTGCCAAGCCACTGTGAACACGTGATTGCAAAATGCCATGTTCACAACATCAGGAAGAGGCCCAGCTCCTGGGACAGCGTTACAAAGGGCCGAAGAGATGGCCCCTTCTGTTAGGGTTTCCTCACCTCTGTTTTCCAGGTGACAAGAGCCTGTGACATCAAACACAGGCTCACAAAAGGGTTCCCTCTATGTGGGTGGCAAAGCGTCTTGTTATTGTTGAGGATCAATTGCCATTTCTGACTGGGGATCAAACCTGTGTCAGTCCCAGTCACAGGAATTGGGGAAGGCTTCAGCCTGTTTAGCTACTGAAAGATACGCGCGGTGGAAGAATTAAGTGCAGGGAAAATCCCACCTTGCTCAACGGCCATCAGAACGTGGAGAACGCAGCCATGTCATCCACCTGGCTGTGCCTCAGAATCAGGTGGGGGGTTCTAAAGCCTGAATGCCTGGGCTCCTGACCAATCACACAAAATCACGAGGAGTGGGGTTCAATAGTCTTTAAAGTTTTCCAGATGGTTCCACGTGCAGACAAGACTGAGAAGGACTGCTTCCATAGGCATAGGGCAATTCAGGCTGTACATGGCTCCATGAGTAAGTTTTGGCGGTCTGTACATTGAAGGAAGTGGCCCATGTCCTACACGTTATGAGTTCAAGGGCACGGGGATGCCCACAGAGTTCTCTACTCTCCTTTCGGTGTCCCAGGCTTGGAAGGGGTCACCCCTCCTTCGCTGCTGATCTTGATCATTTGTCCTTTCTCTTTATCTCATTAGCTGGGCTAGACGTTTATTCATTGCATTGACCATTTCAAACTTTGTTGATTTTTCTTTTTAAATCTTTTCAAAGAAATTACATTTGGTTTTTTTTTTTTCTCTATTCTTTTTCTGTTTTCAAGATTACTGATTTCTTCTCTAATTTTAGTTATCTACTTCATTTTGTTTAATTTCTTCTTATTCCTCCAATTTCCTAAGGTGGAAACTTAGGTTTATAAAGTTTAGATCTTTCTCTTTTTTTCTAAAATAAGCATTTAATGTATAAATCTCCCTATAAACACTGCTTTAACCACATCCAACAAATATTGTTAAATTGTATTTTCATTTTCATTTAGTTCAAAATATTTAAAAATTTCCCTTGAAATTTATTCTTTGACCCAGGGGTTGTAGAGAAGTGTACTTTTTGTCTCAAATATTTGAGAAATTTCCAGGTATCTTTCTGTTACTGATTTCTATTTTAATTCTTTGTGGTTTATCATGTACTTTGTATTTTTCCTATTCTTTTTTTTTTTTAGGATTGTTTTGTAACCCAGAATATGGTCTCTCTTGGTGACTGTTTTAGGTGCACTTAAGAAGAATGTGTATTTTACAGTTGATGGATGAAATATTCTTTTAATGTCACTTAGGCCCAGTTGATTGCTAGTGCTGTTCAGATCATCTATATATTTACAAATTTTCTATCTGTTTGCTTTATCAATATGGACAGAAGGGTGTGGAAGTCTCTAACTACAATAGTGTCTACTTCTCTTTTCAGTTCTATCAGTTTTCGACTCATATTTTGACTCTGGTTAGGTGCTTACATGCTGAGGATTTTTATGTCTTCTTGGAGAATCGAGCCTTTTACCAGTATGCCATGGTGCTCTCTAGTCCTGGGAATCTTCCGTGTTCTGTAATTAGCTTTGTCTGAAGTTAATGTAACTACTCCAGCTTTATTTTGGTTAGTTGTTAGCATCACATATGTTTTTCCATTTCTTTACTTTTCATCTGTCTTTATGTTTGGAATTAGTTTCTTGTAAACAGCATATAGCTGGGTCTCTCTCTCTCTTTTTTTTTTTTGTAATCCAGTCTGACAATCTCTCTTTTAACTGGTATGTTTAGACCACTCACAGTTAAGTGATTATTGATATAGTTAGATTAACAGTTATTACATTCGTATATTTGTTGTATTTGTTCTGTTTCTTTTTCCCTCTTTTTCACCTTTCTCTGGTTTTAATTGAGCATTTTATATAGTTCCATTTTATCTCCTCTATTGACATAATTTATACTTCCTTTTTTGTATGTAGTTTAGTGATTACCCCAGGGTTTACAGCATACATTTTAAATGAACCTAAGTCTACCTTCAAATAACAGTACACATTTTATGTATCATATGTACCTTACAACAAAGTATCTCCAGCCTCTCCTCCCTTGTAACACTGTTGCTTTTTACCTGTGCTGTGCACACCTGATGCAGCGCAGCTATTGGGCAGCGCTGCTGTTATGTTTCAAGCAGTTATCTTTTAGATAAATTAAGACTAAGAAATATAACAAATTATATTTCACTTTTATCTGTTACTTTTTTACTGTTCTTCCCTTCTATGTGTTGTTCAACATTTCTAGCTATATCTTTTTCCTTCTTCCTGAAGAATATCTTTAACATCTCTTATAGACTTGAGTCTTCTGGCAATGAATTCCCTCAGTTGTCTGTCTGAGATAGTTTTTATTTTATCTTTGGTTTTTGAACAATATTCTCACTGTATATATGCTTCTAGGTTGGCAGACTTTTTGTCTGTTTGTTTTGTTTTGTTTATTCCTTCAACTCTTTAAAGACAGCACTCAACTGTATTCTTAGTTGCATGGTTTCTGATGAGAAGTTTGCTGTAATTTTTATCCTTATTTCTCTATAGGAAAAGTATTCCTCACCCCTCCTGCACCCCCAAAGACATCTGTCTTCAAGATTTTCTTTTTGTTTTCAGTTTTCTGCAGTTTAATGGGATAGATCGAGCTCGTCTGTTTTTGTGTTTTGTTCTGTCTCTGTTTGATGTTCTCCCAGCTTCTCGGAAGAGTGGTTTGATGTCTGTCACTAATATGGGAAAACTCTTGGCCATTATTTCTTCAAATATGTCTTCTGTTTCCTCTTCCGATATTCCAGTGACCCCACAGTTTGACTTTTTGTTCTGTTTTCTTTTCCATTCTTGTTCGTGTTTCTTTTACCTATCTTCAAATTCGCCAATTCTTTCCTCAGCTGCAGCAAGCCTAACTATAAGCCCAACAAAAATGTGTTCACTTCTGTTACTGTTTTTTATTGCTAACATTTCATTTTATGGTTTTCATCTGTCTGCCGATGTTACTCATGTGCTTGCATGATGCGTACTTTTTTCATTAGTGTTTTTAACATATTTATAGTTGTTTGAAATTCCTTGCCTGATAATTCCAACATCTGAGTTATGTTTGAGTTTGGTGCTTTGTCTCTTTGGTGTTTTCTTAACTTTTGGAATGCCTTGTAAGATTATGTTAAAAGACAAACATCTGGTATAGGGCAGTAGATACTGAGGTAAATAAGATATTGAGGTCAATAAATATGGGAATTTATGTTAGGTTGGCCAGGAGTTGAAGCATATTTGATATTTGTTGTAGATTTAGATTCCAAAAGCTTCTAATTTCTCTAATAGCCTTATTTTTGCTCTCCCCTGCCCCCCCCCCCAGCTTTGGGGCTTCACTGTGTACCATTCCCCCAAAATAGTATATGCCCTGCTGCTTTCCCAGCTCAAATCCACAGTTATTCTACTGGAGGCTCATTCACATGGTGGTAGGGTGTGGCAGAAGGGGCTGTTTTCTGATGTTCTGATAGAGTTTCATTCTTTAGAGTGCACAGTGGGCCTGGGATGCACTCCAGAAAGAGGTATGACTTCAAAATCTTTTTGTCCCATCTCCATGGTAGAGTTTTCCCCTATCTAAAGCACGCCAGAGACCAACCTGCTTCAGATATAAATACAGAGGAAGGAATGCAATACCAGCAGACACATCAACACGGGGACTTGGACCAACTGGAAAATAAACAATTTAAAAATATAAATAAATGGAGAGTGGACTTACAAATATAGTATTTCAGCAAATCTGAGATGACATGTTTTGTAAATGGCCACTTATCAAAAGAGTATGCCAGACTGGTGTTAACAAGGTTCCAAAACAGCCAACTCAAACCTTCAAAGTGCAATGCATTTATGATGCAACAAAACATTTACTCTAGTGGCAAAATGTATGATAGGCTTCCCCAGTACTTTGTACTTAGCATAACAAATGAGATGCATGTTGAAGATTAGCAAATACTTTAAGGAGCTTGCTTTTGCTGAGACATTTTGTATTCCTTTCCTGCACACACACATAGCATGAGGCTGTTGATATTTGAAGGAATGTGCTAACTTAGCTTATTTTTTAAATCACATAAAACACTTAATGTTCTCATTTAGCCTTACCATCATAATGCTGTTTACCTTGATGACTGAGGATTCACAGGTCCTCAGTCCTTCTGTCTTCATCAGGCAATGTGTTTGTCATAATTGTTATGCATGCCAATGTGTATTTGATAACTATAAAAGCTTTTGAGTAAAAAAAATGTCCTTTACCTCTTGCTGTAATAATGCCATAACTCATAGCATAGAATGCATTTTAGGTCTCAGAGGTTTTGTTAACTTGATATATTCTCTATGAATAAAGTGTTTAGGAAATTGTCCTGTCATTATTCATTTTCCTGTGGACCTAATAACACAAATATTTTGTGTGTATAATTTCTTCCCATCATTAGAAAAGCAGTGGTGGCAGATTATCTATTTCCAAAGGGCTGCTGCAGTACCCATCCTTCATACTCGTCTAGAGCCTTGACACCTATGTCCCTTCTCATGAATGGCTCAGCCAGTAGATTCCAGCAGAGGTGATGTTGCATGGCTTTAGAGACCGGATTATAAACAGGTCTAGTGCTCAACCTTTATAACTCGAGACACTCGCTCTTGGAACCTAGCCACCACGCTGTGTGAAAGCTTAAATTAGCCCACGTGGAGAGCCCACATGGAAAAGCACTGGAATGGGTACTCCTGTGGACAGCTGTTCAAAGTCTCAGCTGACAGCCATCCCTGATACCAAACGTGGGAGTGAAGACATCTCCAGCTGTTTCCAGCCTCCAGCTGTCAAGTCACCTCCAGCCTTCAGTCTTCCCAGTTGTGGTCACAGACATCATGGAGTAGAGACAAATCCTCCCCCACCACAAGCAAACTTTGCCTCCCAAACTCCCAGCCATCACGAGCAAAGGTTGCTTTATGATATTATGCTATATGATATGGGGTGGTGTATTTTGCAGCAATAACTGGATCAGTGTCCTAAATAGAATTTTGAGGTTTACCAGAAAACTGGGAGCAAGTGCTACATGTAAAACACTTTCCCTGTAAAACCAATAAGAATTACACAGGTTGTGGCTGGAAGTTTGCAAGAAATGATACAATGTCTATTAGTCCATCTTCTGTTGCTTATAACAGAATATCTGAAACTGGGTAATTTATTTTTTTAAAAAAACTTGTTTCTTATAGTTTTGGAGGCTTGGAAGTCCAAGGTCTAGGGATGCCTCTTGGGAGGGTCTTCTTCTGGGTAAGCATCCTCTGCAAAGTCCCAGGGTGGCAAGAACATCCTAATGTTCTCTCTTCTTCTCCTTCTAAAGCTACCAGCCTGTACCCATGATAACCCGTTAATCCATTAATCTATGAATTAACACATTAATCTATGAATCCTTGTGACAACACAAAGTTACTCTGAAGTAGAATTCACCTCCTCCTGTAGAGTCTTGGAGAAGCTCTTCGTGGAGACCAGGGTTTTGAACATGTTATTAGTTGGTGTACTTTGGGGTCCATACTTTAAACTCTCAGTGTCTTAGTTTCCTCTATGCAATCTTGACAATGTACCTTGCCTCATGCAGAGTCTGAACTAAACTCTGAAGGTTTAGTTTCACCCCTTCTTCTCTCCTTGATGTCACTCAACTGGAAGATACTGACCTCTGACATTACACAGGAACAATAGGCTGGGTCATGACACATGGGGCCTGGGATAGGGCATATTCCAGCCACTAACTAGGCTATGACCTTTATTTTATCTCTGGAATTTCTAGTCTAATAAGATATGAAAATAGTGTAGTCAGTAGGGGATACACTATTACATAGTGGCAACACTACATTATCTGAATTATAAACATGAAAAATAAATACAATGTTGGACAAGGTTCTCGAATTAGGTGTGAAGAGTGAATGCAGGCGCACGCTCCCACTTGTGCCACGTGAGAACCAGCTCCCACACGAGAACTGCCTGTGAGCAGGCGCAGGAGAGCAGCAGGTGAGGGGAGGCAGCAGAGGAGGCTGTTAGACTTCTGTTTGCAAGTATTTGGGGTCCATCAAGCTTCCTCTTTGTTTTTACTTTTACTGTGTGGCTGCCCCTTTCATAAGCCTCAACATTCTTGCCAGCCTCTTCTCCACTGTAAGAAACAACCAAAATTTCTAGAAGAATAGTACCTTCCAGCTAGGGAATTAGTAACAATAGAACATTCTTAACTGCATCCCTCCCCTTACAGAAAATTCCTTTTGGTGAGTTCCTCTTTGCATCAAGTATAAACAGGCCAACCCCTGTCCTGTTTGTCTTATCGCTTCCTAAATGCTGAGGAATAAAAGGAGACTTGATTACTGCTGAACAAGTGCTTTCCTGCCTCCTGGTTCCCTTCACAACACTAACATTTAAAGAGAACAGATGCAACCATGACAGGGACAGCTGGGCAGGAGGCAGAAAGAGCCTGGGTCGCCCGCTGCTCAGAGCAGGTGCAGTAAGGCTGCAGGAGCTCACGCAGACACACAGCACAGACAGCCCAGATCTTTCCTATATAGCCCTATGAAAGGATCTTTGGGACCTAAATGGTCAAGTTTTGCTGAGAGTTCCAGGCTTAACAGTCTTTTTCACTTTTCCAACATTAAAACAACATGATAAACCCCAAGACCTCAGCCTCCCTTTCTGGCAGGTCTAAATTGCAGGAGGCTTCAAATGAAAGCCCCCATCTGGGAGTGAACTGTGCCTCACAGCTACTCCCAAAGATTTCAGTCTTCTAATCTAAGAATCCGACTTTGCAGAGGCCACGACTGGAGGAAATAAACATGTAAATGTTTCCCTCCATACTATTTGATGATTTTGTTGTTGTTGTTTCAATTAAGGAAATAGCAATCCTGGAAGATGTCCCGGTTACTTTGTTATAGGAGTTTGATACCTAAAATGCCAAAAAAAAAAAAAAGAAAAACCAAGGTGGGGAGAAGGAGTGAGGGAAAAAAATAAGAGACTCTTCTAAAAAGAACAAAAGGTCACTGTGGCTATTTTCAGCATGTAAAATAGTCCATTAGCTTTATTATGTGTAGGACATTAGCATTATACACAATGGGAAACAACATTTTAATACAGAACATCTTTTCCAGCTTCAAAAGATGAAAGTAAAATATAAAGGTGATGGAGCTGCAGCTGGGACGATGTCTTTTTCTCCTTTTGGCTTGATGGGTTGGCAGAGGAACAGGCCCGTAGGAACATAATTTGCCTGGTGAAAATGACCCTGGAAGAGAAGAGAGGAAGGCCGAGCCCCATGGCACCCATGAGGCCTGGTGCTCCAACTCTCAGAGATGTTTCAGGACCACTTTTCCGGTGGCTTCCCTCTGGACCACCCTTCCTGGGGCTTCTCTCTCACGAACACCCTTCCTGGGGCATCTCTCAGCAGCCTCCTCAGTTCTGCTTCACCAGCAGAGGAGCTGAGACAGTTCTGGGTTTTCCTGATCTGTTCAGATGCTTCTTCCTTGCAAATCCCACATGGCGAAATGGACCAAATGGCTTTGCTGGGTAAGGCCCAGGGACTCTGACTGTCTCTGGTTCTCTTCAGATAAAATGGGTCTTCACCATGAGCTGGGGCCTTTTGGAGGAAGGTGGCAGTCAATACAGGGCTGAATCCTCATCGCACCAGGCACTGTCTGTCAGCTCAGAAAACGTCCTGTCTTGCAGAGGCTGTTGCTGCTGCACTTCCCAGAGTGCAAGCACGCCTGAGGACTGTGACACTGGTCCATGATGACTCCATGAACTCACAGCAGCTGTGTGTCCCCATTTGATTGACAGGGGAGGTAAAAGAAGGGCAGCCTTCCTCTGGTGGAGGATGTAACCTCCTCTTCAGGCCCTGGGCACAGAGGCTCCTCCAGGCTCCACGGAGGCAATCCCAGAATCTGGGTCTCACCTTCACTGCAGCTCAGTAGGGGACAGTTAAGGCAGCAATGGCAGGAGGCAGTGGGGAAGGACGTGGGCATCCAGATGGGACTAGTGAGCTAGGAGAAGCATCAAGGTTCTGGCGGGGACAGCAACAGGGTGAGAAGTTCCACCAGGAGACAGGACGTGGGGTGGGCTGCAGACTCCATGCTATGGGGAAGTGCTGCAGGGGTCTGAGTGGCAGCGTCCACCTCCTGTCCACCCCTCATACTGGTTGTATTGTGTGTGTATCTCATGTAAACCTCAAGCTGGCGGTTTGGTCAGGAGCTGGACACTGGGGCCATCAGCTGCTGTGGAAGTGAACAGCCCGCCCTGACTGGTGAGGTCAGGACAAAGCCCTGGGGGTCTGAGCAGAAGAGAAGGAGACAGAGGCCTGAGAGGCAGGGACTCACAGAGGGAAGTGGATGGAGGGCAGTTATCTCCAGATGCCACCTTCTCAGCCACACTGAGGGTCAGCAGCTCTCAGGCTGGTGCAGTATGTAAATTCCCACTAGTGCAGTATCCCCAATGCCTGGTGTCATGCCTGGCACACAGTAGGTGTTCAGTTAAGATTTCTAAAGTGCACACTTTACAGAGAAAGAGCAGAGGATGAGCTGACAACAGCGAACAGAGAAGCTGTGAAGTGAGTTTCTCTCCTACAAGCTGCAGCTTGTGGCTGTCAGAGTTTGAAGGCCGTGAGGCCTGAGCTGCCAGCTGCACCTGTACCTGCCCCGCACGCTGCTTGTTCTTTTCAGCAAGGCCTCGTCACTCCATCTCCCCTGAAGCTGCTGCTGGTCCCCACAAATCAGCTCTGGCACTTATCCTTCTGCTGAACCCAGAAGCCAGAGTCCGGGGTCACTGGGAGTGCAGAGGGCTGGCCCCTGGCTGCGGGGAGGAGCGGTGGGGCCTGGCTGTGCACTTGCAGGGGGACCTCAGTCCTGTCCCAAACGAGGAGCTTCCCCTTCCTCAAAGGCAGAGCTGGAGGATACACATGGAGGAGGTGAGCCCCAGGAACAGCCTGTAGAAGCCGAGAGCTGGCGGGACTGAGAGGGTAGGAGGTGCCGCTGGGTGGACGAGCATGTCGTAATGGCCAGCAGGGGCCCACACCCTTCTAGTGCCACAGATTCAGTCCCAGAATAGCATTTTTACCCGTATAAAATAAAACTCAGAGGCTTAAAATAGGAACCAAATAATGAAATAGAGCTTGAAAATATTAAACTATCACAACAGAGATATTAATATGTGTCTACTTTATTAAGGCACTAAATATTAACTAGCATTTGGTTTGGCTTTTCAAAGTAATGATGAACATAAACAGTATTTTAAGAGGTCCTTATCAGCTGCCATGGTTCATGAAGACATCTGTGGTTTCTACTGGTGACAAAGTCACAACAGACTCTGTGGTTTACAGCCTACATTCACAAATGGAGCAAATGCAGAAATTCAGTCAGAGGATGACGAAAATAATGGAGCGATTCGCTCCTGTCTAAACTTGTGGGTGTTCTGCATTATCTCCATGGGCCTCTCAGGGGTCAAGGACCTTCCTCTGGAGAAGGGAGGGGGGTAGGGGGAGGGGAAGGAAGAGCATCCCCCATTCTCTAGGCAGAGGAAGGGTGCTCAGGACTCTGGGGAGAGACATGCTGGGAGGAAGGTGACAGACAAAGGCCGCTGACCCTCAGTTGTGGGCCTGTTTCAGGGACAGCAGTGGTGAGGGTAAACTAAGGACCTGTGTCCCCTCTGCAAATGTGCCTATGAGAAAAGCCACCTGCAGAGGAACTGGAATGTGTTCTGGACTAGGAATGAAGCCTGCTCAGCACTGGTCCATGGGGAGGATGAGGTGGGGGTGACATGGGTTTCATGAGCCCCACTGTCCCCACAGAGTTGTCAGGCATTAGGGAGAAGTGGCCTTGCACTGGGGTAGGGGCTGCAGCAGGAGGAACAGCGAGAAGGCAGAAGACCCAGCCTAGGTGTTTTCGGTGGGTGTTTCCCTGGCTCTCTGCGCCCCTGTCTCCTGCAGCCCTGGAGCGACGCCCCTGCCTGGGCTCCTTTTAGGTGGTGTCAGGTGTCAGGAGCTTTGGAGGAGCATCGCCCAGGAGAGGTGGGATGTCAGGCTGATAAAAAGCTGTGTGGACCAATGCCACAGCTGTTCAAATATGAGCAAGGAAACCGCCTGACCTAATTCAGAGACTCGCGTCTTCAGGAATTATGATAAACATGGACAAATTGGTTGTTAATTTCAACTGTTAGTTTTCATTTATTGAGGAAGGCCACTGGAAAACAAAAATTACACTTGAACTGTAAGCCGGTTAATTTCAAGGTAACAGAAGTACTTGAAAGCAATAATGCTGCATTAAAAAAGATTGCCAATTCAGATCCTGTAGAACTTTCCCCCACACCTGGTTCAGACTGTAAGATAGTAAGTTCTGTTCATTTCATTCTCCAACTCACCAATTACATTAACGTATCCATAATAAATATTCTAAATATATTCTGAGCATTTAAATAGTCAAAGCAGGACTTCTCCTTGACAATGATTTGTCAGTGATTAGTACTTTAGTCTGATTTGTCTTATTTATACCTTGGCAATTTCCCAGGAGGCGATGAGCAGAGGCTTAGCTCATTTCTACACATAAATGACCCTCTTTTTATTATTATTATTATTATATCTTCCTAGTCGCAGATTCTAAGGTCTAATTTAATATATTGCCTTGGTCACTCCAGAATCTTAAACTGGGAACTTCAGTTCCCTTAGATTGCCTCTTTCAACCAATGAGAATGGAACATTTTGGGAAAGTTTTTTTTTTTTTTTTTTTTAATTTTATCAATATACAATGTAGTTGATTTTCGTGTCTTACAGGTGGGTTCTGTTCTTGGCTGCGGCCCCTCCTTTACTCTTTACACAAACTCAATCAGATCAGATAAACCCAAGTGTGTGAGGGGACTGTGGAAAGTCCCTGGAAAAAGAGAATTGAAAGACAATACAAATCTTTCCCTCAACTTTCTGAAGTGCCTCATATTTATTACATTCCTTTCCCAAGCCACAAACCACAGGAATGCTGAAGAGCCTAACAACACACATTAAGCCTTCAGAGTGACCCACTATGATCAGCGTTCTCCTTCTGACCCTCAGTGAGCACTTGTGAGCCTCCTGAGCACACCTGGGAGGTGGCAGGTCCTCCCCGTGCTGGTTTCCCCACAGCCCTGGACTCCGTTCACCGGCCATTTACATCCTTGTCCTTTGGCGGAAGCTCTGTTCCCTGAGGTCCCCTCCCCGTGACTGCAGAGGAGCTGACTGTGCACAGGTGCGGGGCGTGCCGGGAGGTGCTAGTGCAGAGGAGGGCATCCGGGAGGGAGGCAGCCTGTGCAGTTGAGGAGGGGTTCCTGGCACAGGGCGGGAGGGCAATGCAGAGGGACAGCCTCTGTGGGGAGGCAGGATGGGGCTTTGGTGGCTGAGACATGAGGCAGGGGTGTAGCAAGGTGCGATGGGCAGGTCGAAGGCAAGTCTCCCCCTAGGATTCTTTCCTGGGGGCCACAGGCAGGTCTGTGTCATAGGAAGCTCACTGTGGGCCAGCAAGATCACACTGGGCTGGGGACTGCGACTCCGTTCAGGAAGACAGATGAGGACATGGAGAGATTGTCCGGGTGCAAGATGACTTGCTGTCATCCAGCACACACTGCAGCATTGTGGTGTCTAACACAGCAACATCAGCCTGATTGCATATTGTCTTGTCTTATCTTGGAGGACCAGGGAGGGTGAGTAATGACCAGGGTCACACAGCTGAGAACAGATGTCACTAGGATGTCTCCAAATTCCCACCCCCAAGAACATAGCTCCTTTATCTGAGTAACTAGGAGATATAGTACCTTCTGGTGTGCTTTGCAGGGAGGCAGTTTAGCGAAGTGTTGAGAGGGTACACTCTGAAGCTAGGTCTCCAGCCCAGCTTTGCATACTTTATGGCTGTGGGCCATCTCCCTGAGACTCAGTTTCCTCGTCTGTAAAGCATTCCTCCCCATCTGACCTCAGAGTTGTGGAAAGACATGTGCAATGAAATTTGTGAACACTCAGCACAGTGCCTGGCATGTGTAAGTGCTCAGGAGACGATGGGCTGTGGCCAAGGTGGGCACGTGGACGTGTCGCATCGCTAGAGTGGACTCCCTCTGGGTGATGTGTCCTTGCCACTGAGTGGCCAGCAGTGATGTGTCTAGATCAGGGAGCCTCCCCAGACCCAGAGTTCTTGATTGTTAACAATCATCTGCTCATGGACTACCAAGAGCTGAAACCCTTAAAACATTCTTTTTGATGATGCAGTATTATGACAATTCTGTTCTGGGAGCCATGGGGGAATATTTCTGAGTTAAGATATATTTAGAAACCTATCTAAGGTTGATTCTGCTTTAATCCTTTTCTCCTAGGTTTTGAATTCTGTTAAGTTACTGGGGAATAAAATTAATCCCTTTACAGGTTAATAAAAGGTTGTGCCAAGAACAGTTTTAAGTCCTGCTGCAGAGCCATTCTTTAGTTTCATGGCTCAGGACGCCATGTGTCATTAGTAATGCGTGCACACGTCTTTTTTCTCCTGCTTTGAGACAAAGACACCAAGATGTTATGTTAGCAGGGCCTGTCACAACATTCCCAGTTAGACATGGGGGGCGGGGGGCATCTAATTTCTGTCCTGGCACCAAAGGGTTAAGTCCTGTCCAAAAATTAAAGACACCACCTTCCCATACCTTCAGCTAGGGTCAGACTGTTCTTATCTAATGAAAAAGAGGAAGTATTTGGAGAAAGGACCACTCTCTGGTGAAATCTACAAGGTCACTTTGTGGCCCCTGTGCTCTTAAAGTGGTGATGAGGATTAATAAAGAGTTTTTGGAAAGAATTGGCATCGCTCATGAAAGGCTCTGAAGCAAAAAATGGAGGTAGGTCGAATTGTCTGCATTTAACTGAGCACACGCTTACAGAATCTGATAGATAAATTAATGCAATATTCACTGGGGCAATATTTTTCTTGCTGTTGCCATCAAGTGGTGATGTATCTGTTAGCACAGTTATGCTGTTGAACTGGAGGCATCGAGAATGCTCTCACTAAGATGTGTGGTTACAAGATAGCTGTGCAGGCTTTGTATGTTCCCTGTGCTCTATTTTAGAACACCTGAATTTCAGGATTATTCCACCCTTAGGGATCACATCTGACACTGACAGGAAGATGGGTCTGACCAGAATCCCTGTGATTCCTGAGCCAAGAGATGTTCTTGGCACATGTATGAGATCGGCACTGCAGGATGGAACAGAACAAAGGGGCAGGTATTTCCCTCAAGGGGGCCACATCACATGAGCAGCAAGGGCCTGGATCTCAGAGGAAGGGGATGGGAGAGAGGTTCTTGTGGATGAAGTGGAAGCTGGCAGGGTGGGAGGCCTCCAGAGAGGCTAAGGAAGGGCTCCTGGAGATTTGGCAGAGGGGCTGAGGCCATGGGACATGCAGAGTGGCAAGGGCACACCAGAGGCACCAATGGCATAGAGGAGAGTGTAGTTACACCTGGACCCCACAAGCAGGGCAGTCAAGCTGTGGGCAGGAGGGGCTGCTAGATGCATATGGTCCCCTCTGCAGGCCCTTGGCCTCCAGCAAATGTGCTCTGAGTGTCCTGCAGACCAGCAGGAGCCACTGAAGTCTGTGCACTGGGGACTGGCATGAACTGATCTGCCTCAGCAGTGTTAACTTGGGGATTTTGGGAGACACCTCAGAAACAGGAGGTGCTACTCCTCCCACAACGAAGCACACTACCAGCACCACAGGGCCCACCTGGGTTCCTGAGGCATGGATCCGGGGGACCAGACCCCCCCTCCCACAACCAGGCACACTGCCATTGCCACCACCAACTGGGTAAGGAACATGCCAAAAACATCACCTCCATGTGGGTGGCCCACCACAGCCACCACAATAACCACGGCTGCTGCAAAAGTGGCTAGATGCCACAACCATCATACAGATGGTCTGCCAGCCACTGGAGTGCATTGACACAAGGAGAGTCACCAGCAGAGACCAAAGAAGAGGATGTGTCTCTCTACAAAGCTCATTCCAGAGTGACAGAAGAAGCATCTGCTCTATGATAATATTGGGGGACCTGATCACACCTCTCAGCATTGGACAGATCATCTAGGCAACAAATCAACAGAGTAACCATTACTCTTTCAAAATAAGAGAAGAAATCTAGGGTAATTAGAGGGGGGAGGGAGAGGGGGATAGGAAGAGATTGGACAAGGGGCATAAAGAATAAGTATGATTTGTAACAATATATATGCTAGTAATATTGATTTGATCAACATATGTCAATGCTGAACCCCAAAAATATGTATAATAAAGTATGATTCAATAAAAATTAAAAATAAAAAAAAAGAAACAGGAGGTTCTGGAAACTGGGTCATGAACTGGAAGAGTCATTTAATGGTTCTGAAAAAAGGTTGATCATGAGGACCTAGATAGAGCAAAGGCACTGGAGAGAGAAAGGGGGTGACAAGAACTATGAGGAAGAGGACCTTGATATTCATGATCTAGAGAAGCAGGCAGAGGTAGAGGGAGTCCTGGCCATGGGGCAGTGGTTTGGAGCCTTATGTGTGGGCAAAAAAGGGTAGTTCTGTCAACAGGAATAAGGGGCACACTCTTGTGCAGCTCTTAGAATGACCTGAGCATCATGAGGTTCAGGTATGGGAGCAGGTCTCAGTCAGTCCTCCAGCAATCATGCCTGGGTGCCCACCTGGACAAAAAGTGCCCCTCTGACTAAAGAAAGGAGACACCAGTTTAACCTGTCTCTTGTTATTGCAGCAGGGCAGGGGGAACCTCCAGGAGGACCCTTGCACCTTCTCCGGAAGGCAAATGCCTACTGTGGCTCTGCTTCATCCCGTGGGCACATCTCCCTATCCTTGGGAAGCAGCAAGCAAAACTCTCAGCAGAAAACACCCACGTGCACCCAGGCAAATATGCAGTGCCCAGCCTAGGCTAGAGGAAGTCAGGTGGCTCCATGAAGGGCTTGGCCTTCTCCAGACTCACCCACTGGTCAGCATACCTGCTGATTTGGGGCAATTCACTTTCTCATGATTCAACAGTCATGCATAATAAATCATGCCCTGCTGTGTTACTTGCAAGATAGCTCTCCAATTACCTAAAAACCAGCTTAAGAACCACAGCAATCAGGCGACACATAAATCTAAGCTTCTTTGGTGGGCGGTGTGCATGACTCAGGAGGCCTGCTGTGGACTTGGACGGGGCATTGCACGCGGTCTGCTGATGAACACTGGCTCCCTTATGTGCAATGCTACATGCATAAGCATGCTCTAAGCACCAATGGCGGGGGGTCCTGAATCATTCCAGATAAATCTGGAATGAAGACTTATCACTTACAAGATTCATTCTGCTTTTTAAATTCTGCATGATGTTTCCAAAGGAACACAAAGCACTTTATACACTTATAATGACCAGGCCAAAATTATTCAAATTTATCTTAGGAATGCTGAGAATTGTTTTTAAAATGAGCTTAGTGATAGAGTCTCAAGATACCCTGTCTCTCCACCCATCAGTGTCAATTTAAGATGAACAGGGTAAAAATTGTGATTCCCACCACTTCAATTGCATTTAGGGTTCTTAGAATGACCACAAAGCATTGCTAGTCTGTTCTTAGTATTTTCTGTGCCTGGAAATCATCCCAGGACAGTCTGGAAACTTCTATGGCTTCTTTGATGACCAAGAAGAGATTACCAGAGACCCCATGTGGGGGTGGTGGGAAGTGGTGGGTGTGGGGTGGGGCACTGGTGGACAGCAAGTCACAGGAGGCTGCAGGGTAATGGCAGAATAGGGGTGCTGAGGAAGCCTTGGGTTCAGGCTTGTCTGGAAAATGCAGACTCAGTTTGGATGGTGTGGGCAGTGCCAGGTGCTGGGGGTGGCCCCGTCCACATGGAGGCTAGACCTTGGAGGGTGAACTGAGATATGAATGCTCCAGCGGCCCAAACCATGGTGCCTCCTGGAGAACCACAACTGGGCTGGGCCGGAGGCGAGGAAGGACCCAGGCATGGCTTAAGGAGCTGACTGGCCCCAGGAGCAGCTGGCTTATGCTCATAAGTTCACCCTTTCATGCTATCAGACCCCAGCGCAGGGCCAGATCTAACGGACGCCTCTCTCCGCCTGGGTATTTTGCTGTTTCCAAGTGTCCTGAGCAGCCTGCAGCCAGGCCACTTCCTCATGAATCTTGGCGCCTCTGTCCCCATGGCTCTCATCCACATGCTCCCATGCTGAGTCCCAGGCTCCCTGTCCTCTGTGCTCCTGTGTGTGCTTGAACGTTGCCCCAGCGCAGAGCTTAGATGCATAGAGATACAGAACAGTGCAAACACGCTCCGCAGCTGTGCTTCAGAGACCCTTTGCTACTTCATATGTAATCTAGACAGACTAGAAATAGAGTGCCCTGTCTAGAGGGGAGAAGGTAAGATCAAAGCAAGGAGCACAGCACACACGCTCTCCATGTCATGGCACATGCTCAGGGTAGCTTTTTCAGCTCTAAGTTTGGCATTTTCTGTGCCTGGGATTCACACAACTCCCAAAGAGCCAGAAAATGCTAACGCTAAGCCAGGAGGCAAGAAAAGGGCATGGCCAAGAGCAGCCACCTGCAGAGTGGTGGAGCTGGGTCCTGTCCTCTCGCTGTGCCATCTTTCATGGCAGAGGTGCAGATGGTCACGATATAAGCACCCTCAAGACGCCACATACACTGGCCCGATGGGTCTGGCAGACCAGTGAGGGGACCTTTGACAGGGAGAGAGATGTGGTTATCTTCCACTGACATCAAAACCAAAATATCAGAGACATACCTAAAGGGGCCCTAGATTCCCATCAGAGTCTATAATGTGCTGGTCAACCCAAGCCTCAGCCACCCCATCCTTGTTGAATATGAAATGCCCTCCCAGTGCAAAGCAGTAATGTGTGCTATTTTTCTGAACATTATCTCATCCTAGCTTTAATTCAAGGACTGCAGGAGTCAGAGGGTGAAGAGAATGGGGCTCCTACTATCAATGTCCTTCCCACTGTAGGCCCCACCGGTCCACCTCCCAGCCCCGTCTTTCCCAACAGTCAGCTGCCTTATGTGTGGCTGAAAGCTTTTCCTTACCACCTGGAAAAATGGTTTCTACCGCCTTTTAATTACTGTCTCATCCATGAGGTCAGCACATGAAATCTCCTGTATTTTCCTTCCAGTTATCTTCCCGTGTGCACATGTTTCGTCCTCCCAAGTAAGATCTGGTGGGAGGGGTCCTGTGGTTGTAGCAACTAGCAAAGTGCTTTTGCCTAAAGTGGATCATGTGGTGAGAGATGAACTGCCACTCTCAGGATTTTATTTAGAAGATAATGTGGCCAAATTTTAAAATAGCTTCTGCATTATTTCTGATAGGTTTATGTTTGAGAAAACATCAATAGATCATATCTTTATAATTACATTATTTTTATGATTTATGCACCTGAAAGGAAACACTAAAATTCAACAACTGAGGCTAGAAGGCTTAGCTGCCCAAGATGTTTTAAAAGTGCACTGAACCTTGTTTCATAAAAAGAACTCGCCCTCGAGAATTGTCTAAAATAGACTTGTGTATAAACCTATATTTTAAATATAAAATAAATTTGCAGGGCATTATGTTAATACACTAACATTATGATAAGATGCAAATAAAGAAGCCCTTGATTTACCCATCATAAATATTTGGATTATTTTTTTTTTTAATCTTTGGATTTTCTTCAAATGGGGCATATTTGAAAAATTCTACAAAAAGGGAAGGAGGTAAGTAATTAATCAGAGGTTCTCCGACTGTGGCCAATCCTGGAGCCCCGGTGTGTCACTGAGACAGCAGCTGGTTTCAGTGTCCCTGTACCACCCTGTGCATCTCAGCCCTTAAAGCAGCGAGAAGGGTGGAGCCAGGGGCTTCTCCATGGCTGGTGAACGTGGCCCACTGTGATCTCCCCAGGAGGAGGAATGGACATTTAGTCATCCAGCCTCAGTGTCCACTCCAACAGCCTCCAGTGGATCCAGGTATCAGCCTCACCTCTGGCCAGATGACAGGACCACGGAGCCATGCTGGAGCTCAGCTTGGACTCTCTAGCTGAGACAAGGTAGAGCTTTCAAAAGAACTTCCACCAGGCATGCAACAGCAAATAAACCCAAAAGAATGGAAAGAAGTAAATGCACGGAACATGTAACTCTTGCAAACTCCACATTTCAAACCCCGTTGATAGAACTACCTCAACTGCCCAGAGGAGCTTCAGCGTGAGAACCACCCTGATGAGCCCTGCTTCTGCTCGTCCCCGTCCACTTTCCGAGTTGGGATCCAGCAGTAATCACCACTCCAGCTCTCCAGGTCTCTGACAGATACATGCACACATGCCCTTCAACTGGCCCAAATCCTCCTCCTATCCAGGCCCCCTGCCCCGCCTGTCCCATAGGCTCTCTCCCAAATGTCCCCAGGAGTGGGCTTCCGGAAATAGCTGGGGCAAGTGTCACTCTTTGAGCATGTTGAGCACAAACTCCTGATCTCTATTTCCATAAAATCCTTACAGTAAGGAGTACATAGACTAAAATAAGTTTCCTAAATCTGTTCAAATTATCTTGAGAGAATAATATTGAGTGAAACGAGTCAGGCAGAGAAGAAGAAATTCCACATGTTCTCACTCATTGGTGGGAGCTAAAAAAAACAAACAAATTAATTCACCCACATACACACACAAAAAAAACCAGGGGGGTGGGGAAGAAGATATAACAACTATACTTTTATGAAGTTGTTACAACAAGCAAACGGAAAGGACATTCTTGCGGGGGAGGGGAGAGAGGGAGGAGGGAGGGAGGTGTCGGTGATGGGCCATAATAATCATATACATTGTATATTGACAAAATAAAAATTTAACGAAACAAAAAAAAATTATCATCCGTATATATGTTTCTAATTATTTTCAGATTTGTTCTCTTTTTACTTAGAAAACATTTATTAATTTATAATAATTTTAATACTCAACAATATAATATTCAGTAATATAATAGCATAAGGTTTTAACTTAAGATGGAATGCCTGCTTTTAATATTGTAGCATGAGGTCAACAGAACCTAAGGTTTTGTGACAAAACGCCTTCTGGGCTAATTATTGGTACATATCTATTGGAATTCAGTGAGGTAAAGTTTCCCAGAGATAACCATTCTTGAGTCATCACTCAGGGAAAGATGGATAAGTCCCCTTTCCACCCCCAGTTTGGGGCAGGGACATCCTACTCACCCCATGTCACAGCACACCTCCTGACACATGTGGAGCCCTGTGCTCTGAGACCCAGCTTAAGGCTATCTCAGGCTGGCACCAGCTCCCCACATGGCTGTGCCAGAGACACTTGGCAATGATGTTTTGGTGCCTCTGTGATCAACCAGGGCATTCCTGGCTGAGTGTGTGTCCCAGGCTATGGCTGGGTTGGACTCAATAGTCACAGAAGTGGCCATGGATAGTGGCCAGAGGCCAAGCACCACAGCACAAAATCAGAAGCTCCAGGCTCTGCACTTTGTGGAGCCACAAGACCTACATGGAGGGCCTCAATCTTAAGAAAGATGCAAAAGAAACATGGGCCCAGCTCTGCCCTTAGAGGTAGGCCTTATCCTAACATCTCCAGTTACATCACTAGAGAGAAAAGACCACATGTTGGAAATGTAATCAGAGGTGAGCCATGAGACCAGAGGGAAGAGTGTGTAACTTAGTACATTGTGATTTCAACCCTGGATCCCAAAAGTTGCAGGTGCGGTATGGACTCTGCCCTTGGACAAGCAACATGTGTGCTTTCTCCGCTACAGACAATCGCAAAATCAAGATACTAATTACCAAGGCAATGCATCACAAATAACTGAATAAAGTCCATCTAACACACTGCAGGGAACAAAACAGACAAGATGTATTTGTTCATTTACACACCGAGTTAAAGTCAGCAACTTAACTGCAGCATGGATTCCAGTGGGAAAAAAAACAGATAAGAAATCTGATTTGTCTTGGCTGCACCAGATCATTAATATTTATGTGGAAGTGTTTAAATCCAGAAGTTGCAAAACAGCTTTCAGAAGCTACAATCAGCATATCAAATATGCATATGGAGACAGATAGAGATGGGGGAAGAGGGAGGGAGACAGGAAGAGAGAGAGAAGGAGATCAGCTTGGTGACTACGGAGCTGTCACTGCGTGTTTTCCTGACGAGATGAAATATGCCCACCTGGTATATCAGGGCCCCCTCTAGCAGTGTTTCCTAATCCACCTGTCTTCGACCGGCTGGGGTCCTGCATCCCAGCAGTTCCCTCACTGTAACCTCACGTCTGTGTCACTCACCTTGGGAGGCTGGGATAGGCCTGCTCCACTCCTCCCCTCCCATTCGGTTCCTGGGTAGTATTTTCCTTCCTAGGTGGTCCTGTCAATCCAGTTTGGCTGTGACATCCTTCCCAGGACTTTCTCCCCCGACTCCAGCACAGAGTTCATAGCATTAGCCAGAGAACCCCCAACTACCTGACTATTACCTTGGATGAGCTGTGGTTCTCAAGTGAAAAGTTAGACCTTGAGCTAATTCTGAGTCTGCTAGTGCCTAACGGATGCATTCATTGCATGGGACTCAATTTGCTATAAATCCAGGGAGATTTGGGAATGATGAACTTGAGGACAAAAGAGGGAGGTGGTGGGTGCGTAGAACATCACCTCTAAGTCTTGTGGATGCTGAGGAGCACCCGCATCCAGTGTGCAGGCTACTCAGGGCTTCAGGTTTACATAATGCACGCATTCTAAGCACACAACTTTGGGAAAAAGGAATAACGAAAACTTCAAATGCCTGTCTTTGTGACAAGGCTTAGAGAGGAGAACATGAAAACGCTGGTTTGTTTTGAAGAAATAAATGATTAGAAAGATGGACAGGCGATAGCTTCTGGAAACACCCAGGCATGTTCCTTTAGGCATCTGGGAAGGTTCCAGTTCAATGCTCATGTCAGTTAAAGTTTTGCTGTCACCAGGCTCCCAGCTGGGGGCCGGGGTGATTACCTGCCTCAGGTCTTCCTCCCTCTTCTCTCTCGCCCTCTACCTCCAGTGAGCTCACAGGTGTACAGCAGATATCCAGTGACCCCCAGTGCCCAATGAATGGGTCTGCCCATTCCCTAGTGAGAAAGAGCCTCCAGTCTAAGGGTGAGTGCACAGTAGAGCACGCTGCTGCTGCACACACTGCTTTCTGACCGCTCGCCTTGATGCTCCACTTACAGCACGACACGCCCTGGCTCGAGATGCCCTGACTGCTGACCGGAGGACTCCAGTTTGCTTTCAGGCATCTCTGGCCCTACTCTGTCTCCCAGTCCTATATCCACCTTCTGCCACATAAATTTAAGTCAGTTCCTCCCTGATGCACTGCCCCGTGCAGATCACCTTCATCTTTACTGTTTCCACCTATGACACAGGAACAAGCCAGAGAGGCCAAGGAGCCCAGCCCTCTTGCCAGCAGCCTTCAGCTCCCCTGGAAGCCTCCTCCACTTCCCCTGCCTCAGTGACAGAGCTCGGAGGATGGAAAAGGCAAAGGAGGAGCTTATCTGAAGGAAGGTGGCATCACCATAATTTCCAAAATATTACTATGAATACTTTTTTAAAAACAATGACCAGCATACCGTCAACACTGAGAACAAAATACAGACTCACGAGGACCCCAGATAGTGTGATGGTTGGGCATAGACTATAGAACACCTCTGCTTACTGTGTTCAAGGAAACAAAAACAAAGCTTGAAAATCTTAGCAAATGGTTAGAACATATAAAAGGGTTATAGCAGATCTGAAAAAAAAAAAGAAAGAAACACAGAAATTGTAGAACAGATAACTAAAAAAAAATTTTTAAGAAACCCAATACTATAACTCAGTGAATGGATTTGGAAGTTTAGACACAACTGAAGGGAGAACTGTCAACCACAATTCTACACCCAGTGAACACACTTGCAGGGATAAAAGTGACAAAACAACATTTCCAGTGACACAAGATGGAGAGAAGTTACCACCAGCAGACCCACAGTAAAAGAAATTTTAAAGGATGTCCTTTAGAATGGCAGAAGGGGATTATTCCAGCTGGAAGGTGAAAGATGCAGGAAGGAGTGAGAAGAAAAAATGAGGGAAACACATGGGTCTATAAAATAGATATGAAACAACAGAAACACTGTCTTTTATGGAGGTGTCTATGTCTGTCCGTCTGTCTGTCCATCCATCCACCCATTCATCCATCCACACATCTATATCCAAAAAAGATGAGAAAGGCCTGAATTCATACTTTGAATAAAGTTGATCATTTGGATGAAGCTGTCAAATCCTAGAAAAACATAACTTGCCAAAACTGGCATGAGACGTGATAGAAAACCTAGTTAGACTTATCCGTAGTAAAGAAATTAAGTTATTAACTAGAAATCTTCCTATGAAGAAAGCTCCAGGCTCAGATAGCTCAGAGATTTAAAAAATAATTTCAGTTTTAAATAAACTTTCAGGCTGGCCGGCCCGGTGGCGCACTGCGCTAGTGCGCTGCTTGGGAGTGCGGTGGCGCTCCCGCCGAGGGTTAGGATCCCACATACAGACCGGTTCCCGCTCACTGGCTGAGCGAGGGGCGGGAGCAACACCGAGGGTTGTGATCCCGTGGCCGGTCCCGGTCCGGTACGGGCGTGACACTGAGGGTTGCGATCCGTTGCCAGTCACGAAAAAAGACAAAAAGGAAAATAAATAAATAAATAAATAAATAAACTTTCAGAGAACAGGAAAAAGGGAACTCTTCACAACTATAATAAAATTGATACCAAAATTTCATGAAAAGGATGATAATATAGATCAATCTCTCTCACGAACAGAAAAGCAAAAATCCCAAACAAAACTAATTCAGCAGCATATAGAAATTATGACCAATTAGAGTTTATTCTACGAATGCAAGATTGGTTTAACATTTTTAAATCAGTCAACACAATTCAATTTACCATACCAGTAGATTAAAGGAAAACACTCATATAATCTCTTAATTTGCACAAAAAAGCTTTTGATAAGTCCAGTGTCCTTTCATGATTTAAAAATAAGGTATCTAAAGATTCTACTTAACAGTGAAGTGTTGGAAATTTTCCCTTAGAGACCTGAGACAAGATAAAAATGTCATTTATATTCAACATGGCTTTCATAAGTGCAGGTAGGAAAGATAAAGAAATGAAGGGTTAGGGATGCAGCCTTAGGTGAAAAATAACAAAGATGTGAGAGAAAGTTTGTCCTGTAGAGGTCACTTGGTGGTCACCTGGTGGGGGACAGGGTTCTAATAAGGGGAAAGGATGGAGTCAGAACAAATTCTTCCATCCGGGAGATCTGGGGATGTTCTTGACGGTTACTTGACTGTTTGCTCTAAAACAACTTTTTAACTGTACAGTTATGTTTGTGTATGTTCAAACTAGGAAAGGCTTAGAAATCCCCTTCCCATTAACGTGTTAAAACAAGCAAGCACAGAACACAAAGACACATGTAGAAAAGAGGAGAAAACTGCCCACTGCCTCTCTTTGGGGTGATTTTCTTCCAGTCTTTTTCCCTTTTTTTCTAACTTTCAGAAATGTACAATAACATATCTCATATGCCTGCAGAGTTCCACATTTCTTAAATGAGCACGTGAAAAAAAGTCATTGACTGATTCTTCCATCACACAATTAGACACCGTAGCATAATTTTTGAAGCAACAAAACTGACCCTTTGTTGGAAAGATAAATGGGGAATAGCTAACAAAAAATGATTAATTTAAAAACACGGGAAACTATTTTTTATTATTTATTTTTATTACGTATTTTAAACCAAACAGAATTAAGTTGAAAAGAAAATATGTGGCCATGAGTAAGACTGGGCTGGAATCTCTAGAGCCGAGCGTGCGCACCGCAGAGGGCACCTCTCGGTTTCCTTATGACGTCTCCCCTGGGGCCCGGCTGACCTGCTGTGTGATCCTGAGTAAGTTAAACAACGTGGCTGGGTGTTGCTGTCCCCACTTGCCAGGCCTGGTAGCACCTGCCTCTTCCACAGGTCCTCGTGAGGATGAAACAAAACCTGCTGTAAACTTATTCTGAAACAGTGGCTCTGGGTGTATTTGGGGGATTTAAAAACAGCAAAGACCCTGATTTGTACAAACCCAGGTTAAAATGTGTAAATTTATCCTACGTAAAATGGTGATGATTAATACTAGCACCGGTTTCACAGGACTGTGGTGGACATGAAGTGTGTTGTGTGTGTGAGCAATCTGTGCATCGCTGAGCTCGTGTTCAGGGCAACACTGCCCATTCTCTGTCATTCTCATTTCATAGACGTGTGAGGTGAGCCCTTCGTACCACACTGTCTGCTGCCCGTCTGCAGCAGCGCAGCCCTGGCTCAGCAGCCTTTCATGAGAGCCGGGGCCAGGGGGCTTACTGCCCATGCCCCAGCAGGATCCTGCCACGCTCAGGACAGGGCTGCCCTGGTAAGAATTTCCCTCTCCACCATGGGCTCCTGTGTGGCTATCACATGCTACATTATGAACAAAGGCTGAACATCAGCTACGACATCACCAAATGCTTTTACATGGTGCCTGATGTAAGGTCTGGTCTGGGCCAGAACGAGTATCTATGCTGTGGTTTTAGCCCTCCGAAGTCCTAGGACAAGGGGCAGTCATCCAGGCTTCCAGACTGGGCATTGAGGCTCTCGACGGTCAAGGGGCTGCCCCGGTCACTGGGTGCCAAGGTGACTCTCAGTGTGTTCACTCCTGTGCCTCGGTGTCCCTTGGCTATCTCTCAAGCTCGTGACTGCTTGCTCTGCCCAGTCTCTCCTCAATGACCAGCTCCGTGCAGGTCACCTCAGGCTACCATCTGGGGTCTCTGTCTCTTCCCAACAGTCCCAACTCCTAGGAGCTCCATGCCCGAGGGTGTGGCTTCTGTCCTCCACGGCAGCTCTGGAGGAGCCAGGGGCCACAAATGCAAGTGCGGGAGAGTCGATTGCCTGTGGGGCACCCTTTGATGCTGGGGTGCTGGGAGTTGGACTATCAGTGCCTCTCCGCTGTCTCAGTTGAGCTGTCCAGAGAGGGGCCAGCTCTGCCTGGGAAGTGGTGGCCAGCATGGGAAGGCTCCATCCTGTCTACTTTCCCTCCTTCCATGCCTCCCTTCCATTTGCTCTCTCTTTTGTTGGCCTGGGATTGCACCTCCAGATAAAGCATTAGTTCTCCAAGGTTGCTGTGTTCTGTCCCTGGGAGCCTGCCCAAGTCAGGGAGACTCACAGACCTTTCTGCCCAGGGCTGGGCCCGTGGAGGCATCCCATGGCTACAGTGGTAGGGATCTCTCAGAGCCCCCGAGAGGTGGCCTGGCCTCCAGCCCTGACTGGCCGAGGACTGGCTCAGTGACTCTGCGGTAAATGCAGCCCCCGCCCCCCCTGCAGCCTCAGCATCCCCTTCAGAACATGGCCAAAATGAATACTTTGGGGGAACAAAATGGAAGAAATGTGATACTCTCTAATAACTGTAGTTCTTTGAGAATCAGACATACGAGGGAATGAGGCAGCCCCTGGGAAGCAAACGATGTCCTGAACACTAGAACAGGAGCAAGGAGAAACTCGCGCAGCCCTTTCCATAACGCGAAGCCAGAATCTCTTCTGCGCCCACTATTTCTTCCCTCCCAAACACTACTCTGCGTGCAGACAAATGCACAGTGGACGCGCATCATCTGTCTCCCGTGGAGTGCTGCAGGACTGCTCCTCCAGACGCACTCTGGAAGACGAGCACAGAGAGGGAGGCGGGTGAGGGGATGGGGGTTAGGAAGGAGGAGGAGGAAATGCGGAGATCTCTCCCTGGTCCCCTGTGCAGGAGAGGGTCGCTGGCCTTCCGTCCACGATGCACAGGAGCCACAGCCCTAATAATCACCATGGACTCGCATCGTCCCTACTCTTCTGCCTTGCAAACTCCAATTATGAATGCATCCACAGCTGAGCTACAATCCTAGCCCGTGGCCTACAAACACTTCTCCCACTTCTCCCTCTGAGAGCGACATGATGGCTAGTAGCCCCCTGACAAACCTGGGCCTCCCACCAACCATCAACCTGATCAGAGAACTATTTGTAACAATGGCATCATTTTCATGATCAAACATTACAATTGTCCTCACAGGACTCAACATGCTGATCACAGCCCTCTACACCCTGTTTATACTAATCACAGCACGAGGAGCCTTCGCAACACCACACCAACAGCATTAACCCACTCCTCACACAGGAAAACTCCCTAATGCTCACACACATCATACCACTTCTGCTTCTATCCCTCCAGAACACCCGAGCTCTCTGCATCCCAGCAACAAGGGTGTGCACAGGCTGCAGACTGCTGGGCACGGAGGGTGCCTGGCACCCAGGGACATCCTGCGGAGTCTGCACAGAGACTAAGTGTGTCAGCATGGCAGATATCCAGTCAGCAGCCATGAATCAACCTGAAAGGGGCTGGGGGGTAGACTGAGGACCCAGAGATCGCACATCCGGGCTGTGAGTGCAGAACCATTCTCAAGGCGGGCAGAAGGTGGGGGTGGGGCGAGCAGAGTGAGGATGAAGAACCACGTGTGGGTAAAACACTCCAAGAAAAGGATTAGGAGGATCCGCGTTTAATTATCTTTCAAAGGAGATCTTGGCAAAATAAACACATAAATGAACATAACAAGTATCCTAGCTGTAGGAGGTCAGAGGTCTGGGCAACAAACAGAAGCCTCCAGTGATTTCCTGCTCCGTATTTTCAAATTATCTTACTGACCTCACATTTTTCCAAGGGCAAATCACTTGTTCTTTTCATATTAGAGAACGAAAAGGTGGGGCAAACCATCCAAATCCTGATGGCCCCGTTGACTAGGTCACCAACTGGCTCAAGAACACAGCTGAAAGCAAACCCAACAAACGGCATCACTTGGTCCTCTAGAAGGACCCACGCTCCCCTCTCTCTGAGCAACGTCCTGGTGACTGTTACAAGGAAGTTTGATGCTTCCTGGGAGACAGGCTGAAAACACTGACAAGAATCCCACAAACCAGCCATAAAGAATCAGGATTGACATCCAGGGCAGAGCCTGAGAAGGGGAATCTCTAATTCCCTTTGGAACTACCATGATGCCCTCACGTTCCACCAGGGCTTATCTGACTGACAGGCTCTCACACCCAAATCCCATAATTGTTTCCCTTCACCTTTGCAGAATTGGTAGAGCCTCTTATTTAGAAGGGAAAGGGACAGCTGTACTTCTATGTCTCCTGTGCTGGAGAACAAGAAATTCAGGAGAAATAAGAAGCACCTGCAGTATATAGCATTACTCAGGATCACCTGGTTCTCTCCCATAATATAACGTGATCCAGTCCTGTTGGAGTCAGGTAGGGAAGGACAGACATACCCCCGGGACCTACAACCAGGGCTGTTACTTCACCAAAACAAAAGGAAAGGATTTTAGACTTACATGGTTTTTCCCCATGTGAGGACTGGTAATGTCTAAAGCAAGACCTGTGATTTCTTCTAACGCCTGGGTACCATTTGGTGGAATCAGCCACTGCGTACAGCAATCGCTGAGCACCAGCACGCAGGTGGGCAGGGATCCTGGGACCAGCCATGCGACTTCTCCTGCCCTGCCCCTGCCGGGCCGCAAGAAGTGAGTAAGGGGACGTGTGCACAAGGTGCTCCGTGCAGGGGGCGGTTGGCTGCTCCTGCTGCACTCATATCCTCCCTTGCCTTCATATTTCATCCAGGCTCCAAGCCCCATCCTTGTAAGGAGCCATCCTTGTGGTGGCTCCTTTGCTCGGCCACCAAGTCCCTGTATCTTGTGCTCTGTGGTTGTCTTCAGGCAAATTCACAGCCTTGGCAAATCCCGCACCCAAGAATGCAGCTGGGAAATCTGAAGCCTGCACAAGGCCTGGCCTCAGTCCACCCGGAGCCCCACGCCCTCCCTGGCCCAGGCCCACCCCCTGGCTCCTCCTTCCTCCTCAAACTCCCCTGACCCAAAGAGGGCTCCGGGTTCCCAGGCACACGACCCGCAGCACCCAATCTCCTGCCACTCAGGATAAGCTTGCAGGAAGGCGACCCCCTGCACTGCCCACTCTGCTCACCTGCTCAAGGCCACCTCCCCGGGAACTCTCTCCCTCCATCCCCTGCACTGTGACATCGACATTTCGCTCTCAGTCAGGCTGTTCTCTTCACATATGGATATGCTGTAATCTCTCCACTTAAAAACAAACAAAACTCACTCTTGACAATACCTCATCAAATACCACCCCATTTCTCTTTCTGTTTATAGCAAAACTCTTCAAGAGATAACCAGGGCGGCCATATCCAACCACTCTCTTCCCACGGCCTTTTCAAACTTTTTCATCAAAGTGTTCCACACTTATAGAAAAGCACAGTCACAGCATGATGCTCGGTGAGCTGTCATGGTGTACAGCCAGCACCGAGACCAAGAAAGGAAGTACCTAGCCCCTCGTGCCCCCCACAGGCCTGCCTGTCCACGTCCAGCAGCATGGCTCCTGTAGCTGGACTGCTATCCCCAGAGCCCACTCCGTGGGGCTCATCTGTGCTCCCACCCCCTCTTCATGGCTACCAAATGTGGGGAAGGCTCAGCTCATCTTACACCACACCCTCCCCATGGGGCCCAGACCACTCCCCTGGACCCCAAACATGCACATCCAGCAGCCTGCTCTCAGCCTCCGTTCACCGGGTCCGAGCCAAGCTGCCCTGCTCCTGCCTCGCACGGTGCCTTCAGCTGTGGCAAGCCCATCTTCCCACGCACCCTTCCCATCTTTCCTCCTCTCATGCCATGAGCAAACCTGCTGGTCATTCTTCCGAAAGACATCCTGCCTCTCTCTACTTCTTACTGAGTCCCCCGTGTGACTGGGTCCAGACTGCCACCACCACTCTCCAGATGATCACAGCAGCCTGCAGCACATGGTGGCTGCTCCTGCCTGCCCTCCACAGGCCCTGACAGACGGCGGCCTTGGCTCAAACACCTCAGCATCTGCTCAGCCTAAAATAAAAGCCTGGCTCATTGTCACAGACCCCATGGGGTCTGCCCCACCACCCTGCATGTCACCCAGTGGCCACTCTGCCTCAGTCACACTGGCCTCCACGTTGCTCCTGATAGAGCCAGGCATGTTCCCACCTCAGAGACTTTGCAACAGCTCTGCCTCTACCTGGAAAGCTCTTCCTCAAGAGATCCTCCTGGCTTAGCAAGTCCTTCCATGACCAGCCTATTTAAAATGTCACTTCCCAGCTCAACTCTCCCCATCTCCATTTCCAACTTTATTTTTCTCCTTTGCATATAGCACTGTTGGGCATTCTGTAATTGTATTTATTTGCCACCTGCCTCTCTCCACTAGCACGTCAGCTCTGTGAGGGGGAGTCAGGTCTGTTCTGTCTGCTGCTGCATCCTGGACATCCAGACCAGGGCCTGGCATGGGGTAAGTGTTCCATGAATAACAGACATCAAGAAACACTGTTGTTGGCTAGGTTGGACCCTTGCTCTTCTGGATTTCCAGTACCATAAAGAGATTCCTTTTTCCCTCTGATTTGCCCAATTCCCTTTTCTGGTGCTATTCATAAAATTCATAATCTGGCTCTTAAAACCCTTTTCTCATTTAATTATTGTCATAATGTTGCAGTTAGTAAAGGAAAGAAACATTTTATGAAATGAAATGAAATCAAGCCATAATACATGCTCAAATGCAGAAGACGTCTGCCAGCAGGCCCAGCCCCTCTTAGCCCAGGCCGTGGCCTTCCTCAGGGGAGGGTCTCCAGCTCCAGGCTCCAGTTGTCATCTGTCACATGTGACTGTGTAAAGGGTGATGAGGGCAGATACCACGTCATGTCTGCAATGGGCTCCCTTTCTCCTGCCACACTTTCTATGTGGGGCAGCCATGGAACTGGAAGCAAGTGCTGTGCTTCCATTTTTAGTTGTGAACAGACAAAAGTCCAGGTTATATTGCAGAAAATTTAGTTTTAATGGTGAGAAATATTTATATTTGCCTCATGTACCCATACTTACTACCTCTGTGATTTCTATAAATTATTTAATCCCTTGAAACTTCTGTTATTTTCATCTATAAAATGGAGATGATAATTTTCCAACTTTGAGATTCATTGCAAAGAATAACTAAAGTGCGTGCATTAGCTAGCTCACAGCAGTCACTCAGCAAATTATGGGTTTCATTCCCACCCGCAACATCTCTCAGAAGCATCCGTCCTAGACGCATCCACGCCACCAAAACTGCACACACTCACACCCTCCTCTCCTGAAGTTGCTTTACAAAACTTGGCTGCATCAAACAATTAACACTGCTGGGGCAAAATGAAGTTGGGGACGACATGCTACACTCTTCTGCCCCACCCTGCCCATGTTAAGTCCTTCATCACAGCTGAGGGCCAAACCTGCTACCTCCCTAGAGCCAGACCGTCCCAGTAGCCCTAGGCCACCACTGACCACTCTGGCCTCAGCATGTCACTCAACCTCCCTGAGTCCCAATTCCATCACCACAAAGTGAGTGTGATCACTGTGCCTGGGTCACAGGTTCCTACAAGACCGAGGTACAACAGCACTGCTCAAAATGAAGAGGCATCAGAATCAGCTGGAAGGCTCCTTAAGTGCAGAGTCCTGGGCCCCACCGCAGAGACTCTGATTGAGCAGGTCTGCAGTGGGGCCAGATAACATGCATTTCATGCTGCTGGTGCAGGGCCATGCCCCAGAAGTAAGGCCACGTGGTATTTAACACCCACCTTACTAGCACTTTTACTCCTTCTGTTACTACTACTTAACAGCACCTTTTTAGAACTAGTGAAGTGTGCTGGAGGACAGCTTGTCTGTCTCCTTGCAGGCATCCATTGTCCCTCTGCCCCTGGTCTCCAGCAGAGCACTGTCAGCCGCTGCTGTCCCAGAACCTGCTGCGGACCCTCCCTGTGCTCAGTTCTCTATCCCTTGGCCAGCTCCACACAGTTCAAGTTATTTTAATACCATTGCGTGGATCAGGAAACTGAGCCTGGAGGAGTTGTCCGCAGAATGGGATCTGACTAGAAGAGGACAGAACAAAGAATACCCAGGGGTTCACAAGCCAGGGATGCCATTAATTCTTTTCATCACTGTCTGATTTAACCAAAGCACCATGATTCATTTTGTTTTGTTCTCCAGGAACAGCCTAGCATGTTCTTTTGACTTCCCTGAATAGTTTTTTACAAAGAGTAACTGCGATAGGATCTGTCATGAAGGGAGAAACCCCACGCCACACTCAGATGCCTGGGCTTCTCAGGTGTGGCACTGGGTCGGGGCCTGGCTTCACACCTGGGCTCTTTGCTGCAGTTGCAACCTCCCTCCCCACCCCCCGAGCCCCAGAGCAGCAGGAGCACTGGAGCTGTGAAAGCCCTGCTGCGGGGGCTCTGGGCTGCTCTCTCCAGTACCCAGCTTAGCACTCCTGGCTGGCCTGGCCTAGGAAAGCACTGATTTAATTTCGTGCAGTGGCTCTCAGAGCACATCTGCTCTACTCCATCACACACACCATCCAATCCCAGCTGCCTGCCCCCACTGGCCTGCTGGAGACTTTGCATCTGCAGGTTGGGCTTTATAGGCATAAACAATGCACAGCAGCCTTGTGGCCCAGCTGAAGCCTGGGTGCAGGGGCAGTCGCCTCTGGAGCTGCAGCAAAGCCCAGGACGCCACAGCTGCAGACTGCACTGGGAGTGCTGCATGGGAACAGGACTCTGCGTGGGAACTCCTACTGGAAGGGATTTGGATACAAGCCCTGTGAAGGGACTCACCTCCAGAGATTTCCTTATAAAACTGTTAGTGTCTCTTCCCAGTCATGGGTCCACTGAAGGGAAATCCACTCTCAAGCACAATGAAGAGGGAGCTGAGGGAGGTGGGTCCCAGGAGCCCCTCTTACTCCAGCAGCGAAAGCAACCACTACACTCTGCAAACATGCTTGAGCTTCACCTCAAAAAACGTGAGCGGAAGCCTCTACAGAAACTGCATTTCCTATTTGCCACTAAACAAATAACAACCCTCTCTGCCATCTAAGACATTAAACATCATGAGCCATCAGACCCAAGTCTAAGAAGCCCTTACTGTGTTAAGAATATAATTACTTTCTGAGAAAGAGGCTCTGAGCACCAGTCTCTGCACTTCAGCCTTGACTTTCATTATAATCACAGTCTTGTGGACAGAGATGCTGTCCACAGCTTGCCCTGCTCCAGAGGCCTCAGTTTCACCTCAGGAATTGTGGAGCTGGACAGACCACAGCATGGCACAGGTCACAGGTCAGCAGCATGTTGATGGCAAAGGCCCCGCCTCTCACTGTACCCCCTGCTGCTTATCCAGGGCTCATCCAACACCCTGCTGGCACGTTTACACAGCATCTCTGTTCTCACCTCTGTGAACAGGTAACACCTTTCCCCATGGAGTCCAAGATGAAAATAGAATCCTGTTCTAAAACCTGGCAATAAACAAACAGCTCCAACATTGAAGGTGTGCCCTGCCAAGGGTGGGAAGAGCTGTCTCCGTGCTGGGCCCCAGGAAGGCGGGTGTGCCCCTGTCCTTCTCCATTGGAGATGATGCAGGGCTGGGGTGCACGGAGAGACTTTGGGGTACACTGGATGTCCCCTGTTCAGGCCCTGGGAAAAGTCCTCAGTGCATTGCTATGTGAGGAGCTAGCTAGCTCAGCTGTGTTGACCTGACCCCTTTTCACAGCGAGACCGCTCTTGCCTTCATGCAGCATCCTAAACTGGGCTTTGGGGTGCGCTTTTCACAGGCAGAGGCAGGCTCTGCAGTCCTTCTCCAGACCCCATGTGCCTTCCAACATGCAGTGCCTACGGCACCTGCTGCCTCACCTCGGAATCCGGCTTCAGCCAGCCCACCTCTACCACACAGCCACCTGGGCCCCACAGACCCAGGAATGTGGCTTTCCACCCTGTGCCTGTGCCACCGGGAGGGAGTCTGTGGCATTTGGGGGTCAAATCCACAAAAGAGAAGCTCAGAAAGACCCTTGAGGCCAAAGCTGGGCCTGGAGCAAGTGTCACCCAACCCTGGCAGTGTAGGATCCCCCACGACGTGGCCACTCTTCCAGAGCCACCATCAGAGCAGCACAGTGCAGCACTCCCTATGTCCCTGCTGAGAAGCACCTGGCCTCAGGGTCCACACCTGTCACTACCCCACTCCCCCTGGAAAGAACCCGCATCAGGGCAGGGCAGACAAATAGACCCAGTCAGGACAGAAACCAGTGAGAAGCCACTGCTAGAGTCAGTCAGGGAATCTATTTTCAAGCCAAGAGAAAAATCTATTTCAAACAAAGGACCTGCCAGAGTCAGCCATTTGCAACCCCAGCCCCAGAACCCCAGAAGCTGGAGAGGGAACCAGAGCACCTCAGGGATCTTCTGCCTGTCCCCAGCACCCCATGGGCCATCGGGGGTCGCCTCCCCTGTGCTGGCTGTGATGACAGCAGTGAGGTCAGAGATGCTTCAGTCTCATGCTTTAACTGGCAAGTACACATGTCTGTCTTTGACTACTAAGAATATGAATATAGGTGATTTCTGAATGAGGGCTCTTTATTTGCTAGAGAAAAATCTTTCAAACCTCTTCAGAACCTGGGTTCCAAGAGGGAACAACACAGAGGATACTTTGTAGTGAACAGGGCTGGAAACCACCACCTTCAGATGACTCGTGTTGGAGGGAAGGGCACAGTCACTCACTAGGACATGTCTTCCCACCAGCAGAGCATGCACTGTGGACAGGCGCACTGGGGCTGTGGACCTACAATCAGTTTTACATGAACGAGCCTTTAACAAGAAACACAAAACCCTCCTTTCTTGCTCTCTCATTACATTCTTGATGGCTCCTCCGCTGGGCATGGCACTTCCTGGCACTGGGTTGCCTTGCCAGTGTGACCCTAGGCCCTAAATGAAGGTCAGTTCCCCAAGGATGTCTCTCTTCTGGCAAGTGGATGCCTGCTCTCAGAAGGCAGTCCCACCACGGCACGCTGCACAGCCCTGCCCTGTGCCCTGGTGCCCCTGGTCTCCTCCAGCTGCATAAGTGCAGACCCCCTGGAAGCAGGAGCTGAGGGGCTTCCTAAGCTCTCCAACGCCTCCCTGGCCTGGGCCCTGCATGCGACCGGCTGACAGAGGCCTTACCTCATGGGACAAGTAGAAGGCCGCGATGCCTAGAGGCCAGAAGCAGCAGAGCATGGAGAAGACGCTGAGACCCAGGTGGTCACGTGGGGGCATCATAAGGAAGTTGTCCTCGCTCTCTGTGTCACTGGAGTAGTCGCTCTGCGGGAGAGAAGTGGGCGGGGCAGGAGAGGAGAAGGAAGATTAATGGTGACACCCAGGACACGGGCAATGCACCTGGTGGAGCAAGCTCTCCCGGGAGGACAGCTGCTGTGGCTGATAGTGACAGTGCTCCTGTTATCGTCACTGCCTGCCAGTGTACAGCCTCAAGGGAAGGATGCTCAGCCCAGGAAACTCTTACCAAGAACAGAAAGGAAAAATCTCAAGTACAGGGCTTTGGGTTGTTCAATAGTAGATAAAATCCTACAGAAACCAGTTATTTTGGAGATCTCTGGGATCTGAGTGCCCAGGTGGTGAGGATGAAGGTGTGTCCACCAGCAGATGGGACTGGGGACTTTCAGAGGGCTACCCCATGTGGATTTGCTTTTGGTTCTGAGATTTCTCACTAGTTTACAGGACAGGGTAGGGCTGGTGTGGACGGAAGGAGGACACTGTCCCCTTCAAGTGTCCCTTGACTCTGAACTGAGTCAGGATGTAGGTGTGGCTTGATTTCCACCCAGAATGTGCAGGCTCCTTCCTGAGGAGCTGATGGTGCCTAGCAGGAAAGCTGCTCCAGATGCCGCTCTGGCTACCCTGTGGTCCGGTTACACGGCGGGTCTCCGATCTACTAGGGATTCTGACATAGCAGGTGGGGAAGGAGATGGGGTACAGGAATTTTTAAGCAGTTTGGATGATTCCCACATGAACATAGCAATGAGACCCACTGCCCAAACCTTCCCTTTATGGGTGCACATCTATGCTTCTAGAATGCCAAATGCCTGGGGTCCTGCAAACGCTCTCCCGCCCAGGCGCCTGTGCATAGAAGATGCTTGTTTTCTAAATGGTTTTCCACTTGCTGGGCCCCTGTTGTGAATTTTCCATTCCCATCAAAACATGGTAAACTCATGCTGATTCATCACAAACCTGGCTCTCTCTCTGTACGTATTTATTTTATGCAAAGATAGAGTCGTATCTTACACAAGATATTGTTTCCTAAAAAAGAAATGGTGCATTAGCTTCCCAGCTCCCTTGGCCAGCTACCAGAGGTTGTTAAACATGAGGCCTCACGCCTGGGGGCTGGAGAGCTCAGTACACACCAGCAGTGCATGGCAAGGCAGCCCTTTCCTCAGGTAGCTTCGGAGAGAGGCTGTCACCTGTGGCATTAAGCAGAAGTGTACGTGGACACCTGTGTGATGTGCCCTGCCCCCACCCGCCATCAGCACCCCGATGACCCCCAGACGTTCCTACTCACAAACACACACTGAGAAGGCCCACGGCAATGACTGTGTCCTTTCCTGTTTTTGTTAATTAAGTGAACATAAAACTGCAAATCAGAGCCCATAATAATCGTGCAGACAGCTGTGGTGTTGCACTGAGATGATAAAGGCTTCCTGTTAGGACTTTGGTTCTTGTCTAGTCAACTGACAGAAAATAGGCAGGTTTTGATGGGTTCACCCAAGTAATAAACAAGGACTTCTCCAGGTGGCCCTGACATGGAAGCTGGTGACTCTGTCCACACAGCACCCATCCGCACCACCACGCACAGAGACCTACAGGTCAGGGATCGGAGGCATCATTTCACAGAGGGGGAGGTGACTGCTCACCTGCCACATCTCCTTCCTGACAGGCACTAGTGTGGCGTCTCCTCTACGTGCCTGGGACATGCAGCACCCCCTCCGTAGAACCATGTCTGTGAAATTCTGCTCTCTTTACTCTGCACACTGTCTCCCAGGGGGTCTCCAGAACGGTGAGGAAAAATGAAAATTACCGTTATTATGGCTCTCAGAGAAGGAACATGAAATGGCCCACGGGGACATGTAATTCATTGAGGGGGTGCAAGGACCACAGGTCGCTGGGGGAGGTGCACGACTTCCAGCCCAGGGCAGCTCCTCACTTTGATGAAGCATGTGCAGGGAAGAGTCTGAATGTCTTCGTGTTGTGCCCTTCACTCATGGACAGCCCCATCACCTCCCTCTGAAAACAAGCATCTGTGGGGGGTGAGGGCTGGTGCTGGGCTGCTGAGCTGCACCACAGAAGGGGCACCTCTGCACGAGGTGCTCGGAAGGTCTAGCCGGTGACAAACCCATCCAGGTCCAAAGACCCAGTGCAGAGAGGCAGAAAGCCAGACTGATGGACAACCACTGCTAGTTCCCAACCCAGCCCCTGGCCTTGAAGAGCTTCCCACCGATGGGTCACCACACTGGGATGGATGTCCTCAGTCCTCAGCGATGGATCTGTGTGTATTGTTCAGTTGTTCAAGTTTGTTTGTTTTGTTTTTTTAAGTTTACAAAGTTTTTTTTTATATATCTGAGCTCATTGGATTCTTGCAGCAACTCTGGAAATCAGTGTTATTACTATTTTTATTGTCATTTCCATTTTACAAAGAACAAAGGTCAAAACACTCCCCAAATCACAGAGCTGCCCAGGTGGTGGCCAGGGTGTCTTGACTCTGCTGCCTGCTCCTCCCAGGGCTCTGTGCCATGAGCTGGGTCTAGACGCGGATGGTCTGCTGGACACAAAGCCTGCGCTGCTCAACTGCTCTAGTTCAAAGATGAAGAGTCTTCCTCCCCCGATCCTCAGGGACTCTGATGACTTTGCTTCTCAATTCATCTGTTTCCTGGTGGCCACAGGAGACCAGCGGAACAGTGGTCAGCTGGAGCCCTGTGAACTAGTGCCCAGACCCTTCAGGGTGCTGGAAGCATCCACTTCAGTCTTTGGATGTGGCCTTAGCATCACACAGTTCCCAAGAAGCAAAGAATGAGGTTTCAGGGCACTCCCCCAAATCTTCACAGATGTGGCACTGAAATAATGAGTCAGTCTTTATTAAAATAGATTCTTAAAACTCATATAATAACCAGGCAGACAAAACTGCGGCTCTTTCACTTGCTCACTGCCCTGGCAGCGGGTGTGAGTGGCCATGGACATCGTGCCACCAAGTGGGGGGGAGAGGACATGAGGCCAGACCCGGAGATGCCACATAGATTCCAATTCACCGAGTGGAGAAAACACTCACCACTTCAACAGCCAGAAGATGCACCATGTCGACAGCAACTGTTTCTGAAAACCCTCTACGTGTCACACACTGGGACATCTGCAGGCAGCTGAGAGTATTCCAGAGGAGTCAACATTCCTGCAGAGGTGCCACCTTGTGCGCTAAGGATGGGAGGAGGCAAAGGCAGTGGAGGGCAGCAGAGGCTGGGCTCCTGGGCCCCTCAGACAGTCCCGTCCCCTCCACTTAGAGGATGGCTCTCAGACTCCTCAGGGTTTTCTTCCTTGGGGTATATTAATAGAATAAGCATTACACCAGGGACGATGTCTTGCACCATGATATCCCACATTCACTGCAGCTCCATGGACAAGGCAGCGAGGTGCCCATCTTAGGGGTGTGCAGTTGGGCTCAGCCGTGTCACCTGGCCTCACACAAGGCCTCCCCTGCAGCCTCTAGACCCTGTGCTGCCCCAATTCCCCCTGGTCTTCCCCTTGCTCACTAATCCTGGTGAGCCTCTCACCGCATGGTCCCAGGGGAGGCAGCCGTGGTGACCACAGCTGCGTTGAGCTCAGCAGTCACTGGCCACACAGAGGTGCTGAAGCTCAAGTTACTCAAAACACAACTAACAACTGGTTCCTCAGACACACTAGAACATTCCACATGCTCAGTAGCCCCAGGTGTCTAGTGCCCGTCACATGGCACAGCACAGAGGACATTTCCATAATCTCAGAAAGTACTACTGGACTACGCCGTCGTACGGGACCCGACCCCTACTCGCTCTGATTTTCTCTCCCTGTTCTGCCATTCCTCCAGTGTGCTGGGCATGTGCCAGCTGGTCTCGGGGCCTCCGCACTTGTGTCCCCTCAGCCTGCAGCTCTTCCCTGGATACACACAAGACCAGTTTCTGCACCTCATTCAGGGATTTTGCTCAAATGCCACTTCGAATTAGAGACTTCCTTGCATACCTGCAAGACTGCCACTGCTTCTCCCAACACCTCTACCCCCTAACTTGCTCAGGGCTCATCCTCTGCACCCCAGGGAGTACTGGTGTATTTACTGTGTGACCCCTGTCTCCAAACACCAGGCAGGCAGAAATCTGCACGTTTCATTCACAGGTGAATTCTAAGTACCCAGAACACTGTCTGGCACACAGTGGCCCTCGGTGCACATTTGTTGAATGAATAAGCAGTTTTCCTGTGCCTTCGCCAATGTGAACAACGCTAACTAAAGTGGCAAAGCGCTAGAATTTGCGCAGTCACTGGAGTAACCAGTGGATTTTATCATTGCCCGTGAATCCACTGCACTCAGCCCTGCTGCCGACCTCTGCTCCTCCAGTCCCCCTGAAAAGCCTTCCTGTGCTCTTCAGGACGTATGGGGACTCTTTGTTGAGGATGGTGAGAATGACGACTGGGCCAGGGTCAAGGCTATCTTATGTAGGTGGCTCCAGAGAAGCTGATGAACAGAATTAAGAAGGCTCGTGGGTGGATGCAGCTCCCCAAGCCTCCTGCATCTGTCAGAAGTACACTGAGGTACTCTGGCTTTGGCAGTGGGCGTGGAGCGAGAACATCTGTCCACATCAGGGGAGTGCAGTGGCATAGTCAGGCACTTCTGCCACACAGAAGAAAGCATCTCACAGTGAGCCACACTGGCAAGGCCAACGTCTGGGTTTTGAGCCACGAAGTCCTGGCAGGGCCAGTGCTGGGCAATGTTCCTTCACCTGCACCATTGGGGTGGACAGCAGGGGCCACTGTGTCCACATAAGGATTGTCTGTGGGCTGCCTAGCTGTGGAAGACCCAAGCACTACAGTCGGGCAAATCATCCTGCCTACACCAACCAGGCTTCCCAACACCCTGAGGCCTCTCCTTTACCCATAATTGGATCACATAAAAACCACAGCTTAGAGATCTGGGGGTCCAATACTGGGAAGCCCTATTTCAGTGTGTGAACACACATCTCCCTAAGTGATTCACTAAGCACCTTGGATATACACTTTTAGTTCCTCCTATTTCATATACTGGTGTGCTGGAAGCAATAGTGAGCCCACCAGGCCCATCTACTTCAACACTGACTGCCTCCTTTTAAGGAGCCTGTCTGCTGAGCATGTTGTCACATTTCTGGGGGTTGGGGGAAAACAGGGAAGGGGCTGGGAGGAGCTCCATGGCTTTCCCAAAAGCAGTGAGGATAGGGGATCCCTAGGAAGATCTGTGCAGGAGGCAGGAAGACAGATGGGGGAGGGAGCAGGAGAAAGGGGCCAGGGAGCCGTCAGGGCTGCACCACTGTGGGGGCTGAGCAGCCCGCACCCAGCCTGCAGCAGGCTGGAGAAGTTCTAGGGACAAGCCAATTACTATTCTTCACCATGTGGGTAGAGCCAATGCCAGAAAGAATCCCAGGTTCATGTCCTTTTCACCCTTCCTGTGTGCACTCAGCACTCAGTGAGGAATGTATGGGTTCAGAACTCAGGAGTCAGCGTGGCAAGGAGCAAAGCAGATTAGGAGCCAGCCCCGGTCTCTTCCCAGTGTGTGATGCTGGGGCTTGTGCTCCAGAGCAACAGCCCAAAGGGATACAGCCAGATCCCACAGAAACACCCAGGCATCGTCACCCCAGACTGAGCTCTGAATCATCGTAGGAAGATGAAATTATGTGCAGTGTTAGCAAAACATCAGATGCATTTCACTCTCTATTCTAATTCCTAAAATCTGGGAATTCAGTTACTCTTTGTTAATCAACTCTCCATTAACGAGGCAATTCAACTAACGGAAACACCAGATTTCATAACAAATGCGTATTTCTAACTGCAACATGTTTGATTTTGCTCTAGTAACAATGATCTATGAACCCCCATCCTGTATTCCTGAAAGTGGGGAAAAATCCCCCCCCCCCCCCCGGCTGTCAGTGGTGGTTCTGGTCTGACCGGCTGGTCTCCATTGGCTTTTCTGGGGGACACCACAGAGCACACGCCAATGCAGGCAGTCACCTGATGAGAGGAACTTCCTCAGTGCAGTCAGTACTCTTAGGCCCCAAACTTGCCTGGACCCCCAAACAGCTCAGTCTTCTCTTAGTTATTAGGGGAGTCAAGAAAGAAACAGACCAGAGAGGGAGAGACAGCAGTAGTGGCGGGAGAGGTGGGGGGAAAAAAACCCCCCCCCCCCCCGGCTGTCAGTGGTGGTTCTGGTCTGACCGGCTGGTCTCCATTGGCTTTTCTGGGGGACACCACAGAGCACACGCCAATGCAGGCAGTCACCTGATGAGAGGAACTTCCTCAGTGCAGTCAGTACTCTTAGGCCCCAAACTTGCCTGGACCCCCAAACAGCTCAGTCTTCTCTTGTTTTGCATGTTGGGTTCTGAGGCAAACTTTTATAAAACAAATTGTTTGTATCTTTAAAAAAAATTAATAATAATAAATAATGTTTGAAAATGAGTGAGTTAATGCACTCAGAAGTAAACATTTCTTTCCCCTCCTGGTAGTATCTAGTCCAATATTCCTAAGTTGATTTATATTCTTTGAGGAGGGAGGTATTTTTAGAAGACAATAATCCAAATAAGAGCATAAAATATGAAACTTTTCTGAACATAGAGTAAAAAGTAAAATTAACCCAGAAGGGAAATCAAAGAAAACAGGAGTGTCTTACATGTCCTAAAATGAATGAGATAAAGGTCCCACTGTCCCCAATTTGGGGCATGTGTAGTAGATAAGGCACATGCAGCTCTGTAACCTCAGCGGTGGTGACCGGCCTTGCCCTTCTCTTTTGAAAGCTCCCAATTTGTGAATCAATTGGATTATAATTGAATATAGACAGATTGATATCATTTCTTGGTAGACAGAAAAATATGTGTATATATGTACACACACGTTATTATATAGATATGTTTATGCACATATAAGCACCCATACATTTTGCAGCTCAGTCTGCTGAGAGGACCTAGAAACAGTGACCCCCAAGTCAGCAATGAGCACACCCAGCACCCAGATCTTGTTTTCTAAATACCATTCTCCAATGACAGGAACCAGGGCTCTTTGGAGAAATGGCTGATTTCAGGGCTGGGGCTGGCAACATATAACACTCACCTGAAACAGAGCTTGTTATACCAGAAAATGATAATAAAAAATGTTTAAAGAATGATGAGCTATGTCCAAAGACCTAGAAGCCAGCTTGAAGGGCCTCCTGCAGTCAAATCTGGAACAAAGTGAGCATCATGATAAATACACAATGAATACTGACAGTAACCCATTGGATAAATATAAGAATTAATCCAGTGCCCAGCACTTAGTAGGGCTCAATTATCACTAGGTAGACACTGTTGTGATTATTGTCCTCACACTGACCCTGTTCTATCACCAAATGAGCCCCCAAATCACAGCCCCCACATAATGCACCCTTCTAGCCAGGTTTAGGGAGAGGTGACTCACCTGTAGAGAGAGGGTAACCAAACTGATGCTAATCTTATTCTAAAACAGGTAGTTCTAAAAAAAAAACTAGGGCCGGCCCGGTGGCGCACTGGAGAGTGGCGGCGCTCCCGCCGAGGGTTCAGATCCCATGTGGAGACCGGTTCCCACTCACTGGCTGAGCGTGGTGCAGGAGCAACACCGAGGGTTGCGATCCCGTTGCCGGTCCCCGGTGCAGGCGCGACACCAAGGGTTGCGATCCCGTTACCGGTCAGTAAAAAAGACAAAAAAGGAAAAAAAAAAATGTGGGAGAAGTGAGAACTCTTCCCCATAGTGGAATGCCAACTAATAAACATAGAAGGAACTGTGCATGGTTCTTTGACATTGGTCAAAGAATGCTAAAACTAGTAGGTGACTGACCAATGAAAACCAGGATTTTTACATAGGCTCACAGCACCTCCCTACAAGATACTCACTAATCACAAAGCGACACTGTCATTTGGCCAGTGAGACACCTGGCAGACACCACCTTAAACAAATAATCAAAATCACCATCCTCAGTAATTGGGCAAATAGATACCACGGGCCTCCAGACAGGATGCACCAGAAGGCAGAGCATCACGCCTGTGGTGTTTCTGTCAGAAATGCAGTAACCTGACCCCAATCATAAGGAATCATCAGACAAAACCCAAAATGACAGATGATCTATAAAATAACTGACCTATGCTCTGCAAATGTCAACTTCAGGAAAGACCGTTTAAAGAAGACTAAAGAGGCGTGACAAGAAGACATAATGTGGGATCCTGAAATAGATCCTGGACCTGAATTTCTTTTCCTTTTGCTAGAACAGACAATATTGAAAGAACTGGGAAAATTTGAGTAAGGTCTATAGATCAGATAATAGTATCATAACAATGTATATTCCTGACTTTTATAATTGAACTTGTTTTTAGAAAATACACATGGTTCATTTAGGGGTAAAGGAACATCGTGTCTGTAACTTACTTGCAAATAGCTCAGAAAAAACTGTACAGAGGGAAGAGAAAGCAGCTCTGGTAAACTGTTAAGACTGCAGAAACTGGAGACAAGTGTGTAGGAATTCTCTGTACTATTCTTGCAAGTTTTCTGTAAATCTGAAATGATTTCAAAAATTAAAAGTCAAGAATCCCCTCAAAAGTGTGCCATTTTAGCAGGAAAAATTATACTTTGAATTGAATTTTTTTCCATTGGGGGTAGAGCATCACATACATCTTTTTCTTTTTTCAATTGTGCTTTAATGGAAATACTGAAAGCATTACTGGAAAAAACGAAAAAATATTGAATTCTCATTTTTTATGAGACATGAATAATTCATTTAACATTACAATTTGGTGTTTCATCACGTTTGTCCTTTTCATGTTTTCACAGAGAAGCTATGCAGTGGCGTTTGGTACCCACACATCTGCCCCAGGAACACAGCCTGTCAAACTCTTCAAAAGGATGCACTTGAGCCAAACCTTCCAGCCTCTGCCCCTGAAAATGGGGACCCTATGCAGTCAGAGGCAACTTCTCAAAGGACCAGGCAACCAAGAGCCCACTGCCAGGGACCCTGAGCAAACGGCTCCTGAGTGGTTCTGACAGAGGACATGCATTTGTGCCACAGTGATGCTGCCCACAGAGTGCCCGGCCTAGGAGCCGAGACCCACTGCCACCAGCTGCCAGGAACGCATGGCACAACAACAGACAAACTTCAGAATGACAGTGTGAGGAGGGGCAGGCTTGGAGATGGGAGCTTGTGAGAATGTCAATTGTCCCAGGAACGAAGGGCAAGCTTGGAGGAACCTGCCATCTGTCTTTCCATACTACCATCTACCCAGCAAATAGTCTCTGAGCCCCTAGTAAGTGCCAGGATTATTCCAGATGCTGTGGGAGAGGCTCAGATGAACACCACAGTGTCCCATCCTTTAAGAGACCAGCCCAACCCTGTCCTCTATGCTTGGGCACCAGAAGCCTCTTTATCTTGAGTGAGAACCACATTTGTCTTGCTCCAGAGTGGGTGGGGTAGGATATGGATTCCCCCCACCTACACCTGACCAATCAGATGTCTCCTCCGCCCTCTCAAGGTCCAGGCACAGGCCAGAGCCACCAGCCTTGTGTACTACAACAGCCTCAAATCTACATCTTACATCTCTGCAACAAGGAAGAGCCAACCGACCACGACACAGGAGCAGGAGAGTCTGTGTCCAGGTGGTTTTAGAAACCACCTACCCAGTCCCTCAGCCCCTTCCTGCTGACCTGGGAGCCACAGCTCCCCCCCCAGGAAGTCCCTGTGGACTAGGGGGCTCCCTATTTAGTAAGAATTATTTTCCAACGCAAAGTTTGCCTCTGTGCCCCACCCAATTACGGTTAACCTCTGGTCATTTATCAAGGGACAGGCTGAGTTGTTCTAGGTAACCAAATGTCAGCCATTTTTAAAAATCACTAATTTACTCTGTCTTCATTGTTCTAAAATGTTCTGCTTTACTGAAAGAAAAGCATGCATTTAAGTTGTATTTTTAGTTACAGTTTGAGGACTACAGAAAGGAAAATTAAAATTCATAAAGGATGAATATATACAATATATATGTATATATACACATACATTTTTCTTATACAATATATATGTATGTATACATATGTGTACACACATCATTTCAGTGTGTGTGTGTATATACATACTTAGAAATACTACATATACATACATACACTTTAAAATAATTTTAGAATCACATAAAAATTTCAAAAATAGACCAAAGTTCCTGTAGAAATTGCAAAGATAGACCAGAGTTCCCACGCACCCTCCCCTCCATCTTACATAACCACAAGACAATGATCAAAGCCAGGAGAGTGACATTGGTATACTTGTGACTAAACTGCAGACCTTAATCAGATTTTACCAGCTTATCCACACCTCACTCTTGTGTGTTTGTTTGTGCTGTACGGCTCTGTGGATTTTGTTACATATACGGTCAATGCAACCACTACAACAATCAGTATACGGAAAGGTTTCTTCACTTCCAAAACACTCCCTCTTCTGTCTCTTCATAGTCACACCCTTCCCCCAATCTTAACACCTGGCAACCACTGAACTGTTGTCAGTTGTGACCTTGTCTCTTCGAGAATGTCACACAAATGGAAAAATGCAGGATGTAACCTTCTGAGGCTGACCATTCCTACTCAATGTAATACCCTAGAGATGCTTCCAGGTTGCCAGCTGTATCAAGAGTTCATTCCTTTTTTTATCTGTTCATCCACTGAAGGACATTTGCTTTGTTTCCCGCTTCTGTGATTACAGACAAATGCTGTGGACACACATGTACATGTTCTTATGTGAACATAGGCTTTATTTCCTTAAATAGCTAAGAATGGGATTACTAGGTCATATGGTATGTGTTTAACTTTTTAAAAAACTGGCAAACTGTTTTCCAGAATGGCTGTACTATTCCACATTCCCATCAGCACACTCCCACCCAAGAGTCCTGGTTGCTCTGCATCCTTGTCAACACTTGGTATTGCCAGTTTTTTGGATTTTAGCCATCCTAAGAGGTGTGTAGTATTTAATCATTGTGTTAGCCTGCATTTCCCTGATGTATAATGATTTCAAACATCTTTTTTGTGGGCTTATTTACCATCTGCATATCCACTTTGATGAAGTATCTGTTCAAATCTTTTGCCCATTTTTAAATCAGATTGATTTCTTGCATTTGAATTTAGAGAGTTCTGTGTTTTTTTAATAGTTCCTGGATACGGAATATTTATCAGATATGTGATTTACAAATATTTTTTCTCCCAATCTGTAGCTTGTCTTTACATCATTTTAATACTGTCTTTTTCACAGCAAAAGTTTTAATTCTGATGTAGCCAAATTTATGTATTCTTTCTTTCATGGATTGTGCACCTGATGTCATATCTATAAACTCTTCACCTAACCCTAAGTTACAGAGATAGTCAAAGTTTTCTTCTAAAAGTTTTACAGTTATACACTTTACATTTAAATGTGATGACCCATTTCTTTTTCAGAGCAGTGTGGTTACACATTTGTTCAGTAAATCAACGTTGCTAGAATACTTTTCCCTGTGAAATACAACACTGAAATTAGTGTATGATAATTCTGAGTGAATTAAAAACAAATTAGCCAATAGATGGTGCAGAGACAACAATGTTTTTATTTCTAGCACCAATATGCATTTCAAGTAGCTAAAACACACAGCTCAGTTACGAGAATTACACAATGAATGCACATGTCCATCACTGAGATTCCACCACTGGCATCTTTACTGCTCTGACTTCATCATTACTAACTCATGTTTGTCCTTCTCTCCATCCCTCACTTCATCTTATTTTTTTGGATGCATTTCAAGGTGAGTTGCAGATATCACTACACTTCCCTGAACACCTCAGCGTGTGCATCACTTACTGGGGTTCAATATTTGCTTGCAAGTTTTATTTTCTGGAGTAAAATTTACAAAAATTGATTTTTAATAGAAAGCTGCGGTTTCTAGTTCTGATTTAGATCATCTGGATCAACATGACCTTAAGATACAGGATAGTCATTATGGTAGAATAGGAAAAGCATAGGATTTGGAGTGAAAATTTGGTGTGTCTCTTCCTAGCTGTGAGATGCTTGGGCAAGTCACCAATGTCCTCAGGATGGGCTGTTCCTGGGGGCTCAGTTAGGGGCTTCAAGACCCTTGATTCTTGGTTCCCTGATGCTGTGGGCATCGGGGACTTTATAAGTGATTTTACATGTGATTATAAGTTTTACATGATTTGTAACATGCTGGTAAGATGGAAAACCACTGGCTGGAACCTCCATTTAGTCATCTGTGAAGCAGGGATGCCAACACCTTTGAGCTAGTTAAAGCCTTAGACATGAGCTCTCCTCCTGGCACACACTGCCTCAATGTTGGCTATTCTCTTCTTGCATTTCTGCTTCACATAGAAATTCTCCTTATGGGTCATGTCATAGCTATGGGTAGGGAGGGGGATAGTTGTCAGCTTGCAGAAATTCCAGCACCCCCCTAATAATAATTTACCTGGTTTATATGTCTGACACCAATAGTGCTCTGTCACTTTCAACAGGTTGGCTCTTGCAGGACACGTGTACTTTCTGTCTCCTGACAGAGGGTGAGGTCATTTCCACAAGTAGGTTTGTAAGTTCTGCCAGCCCCCCAAAGTCTCTCAGGTCTTCAGTTAGTTATGAACTTGTGCTGTCTCAGAGAACTCCAGGTCATCAAGTAGTGCAGGTGGTGCCTTGGGACGTTGCTAAGGAAGAAAAGTGAACAGGGGATAGAGGACCACCTTCTGTCCAGTGTACACACTGACGCTGCAGCAAATCTTCTGGAAGAGGACTGCAAGTAAAGGCTGCCCGCTGTCTTTTTTCTGCCCCCTTGTACACCAGATGCTGTGACAATCTCTTGCCTTTGGCCTCTGATGGCACAAGCTGAGTGTTTACAAGATACATTTATCATGCTATAAAACCCCTCTCTGCTGCTCCCGGTGCATGGAGATTATCAGGACAACATGAGCCTCTCCTAAGTTGGGCAGCTGCTTTTTCAGAACTCTCCTCGAAGTCCATACATCTGCATCTGAGGTTCTGGCCTCCCAAATACTGAAGTCCTGCGTGGCCAGAAGTGACTCCAAGTGTCGAAAGAAGGGAATCAAAAGAGAAAGAGACAGAAGAGATGGCTCCTGAGGCCACCAGCCCCAGATCCTGATATTCACACACACACAAACACACACATTCACACACGTAGTCCATGCTGAGGACAGACAGGAGGGGCTGCTACACAAGGACAATGCTGCTGAAACAAAATGGCCTGATCTGCTAACCCAGGAAAGAAAGCCACGCGAGTCCCTTCAGTGAGCACATTTATTTCTTCCAGGTCATTGCCTGAGGCAAAAATAAAGCACAAGCCTCCAGCAGCTGCCGTGCAAGCATCTCATCTACTTCCTCCATGAAAGTGGACCAGCTGCTGCCTCTCCAGAAGCACATGGACACAGCACAGAGTGGAAGGTTCTGCCCGTTACAGCCAACGTGCACCCCGAGGCTGAGCACGAAGCACTGAGGAAGAAGGCTGGGGAGAGGCAGCAGGGCAGGTGGATGCCACCGATGGCCACGGGCCCTGCAGGAGGGGGAGGGGCTCCAAGGCTGAGATCCACAGGAGGGTCCAGAAAGGACGAGGCAGGTGGCCCCACTCACTTCCATAGGCCAGAGCACTTCTGGCTGCTCCATCTCTTGGTTCACTTCAAGAAGGAACCAGATGACTAGGACATGAAGAACGCAGATGCTGGCAGTGAGTCCTCCAGAGCATGCACCCTCAGGCAGGATGTGCAGTGACACTTGTCTTAACCTGTAATAAGGGGTATCCTTAGAAGAGGGCGGGTACGGATCCCTGGGCTTTCACAAGTGGCTGTAAGAGCAGGGCCATGTTGCTAGAGGACAATGCTCCCAGTAAAGGCTGGCCTTATACCTCCTCTGTCCCTGAATGGATGTCGAGGAAGACCTATGTCCTCACTGCTCAGGGTGTGATCTTCCAGCCGGCAGCACTGCCCCTGCCCCCTGGGAGCTAAGAGACATGCAGACACTCACCTGCACCTGGACCTGCCCTTCAGCAAGACCCCAGGTGATTCAGACACACACTGATGCTTAACAGACTAGGAGAGGTGACTGGATGAGGTGTCACTCAGGGTGCCTCCTCAACTCTGAGGTTCTCCCCACCACGGTGCACTTACCTTATGCCACACCTCCACATCAGCAAACAAGGACAGCATAGACAAATCATCTGCCACCTCCTTTGTCCTATGTTCCTAGCTCAGACTCCATCCTTCTCCCAGGTGGCACCAGTGCTGGGATCACTGGCTGCTCTCAAGCTCCACGAGGTTCCCCAAAACAGTACGGTCCTGTCCGTGTGACAGTGGCTTCCTGAGCTTGTCCACATGCTCTGGCTTCATTCCTGTGAGGAGGCTTCTTCAGAGGCGCTGGCATGGCTGTCACCAGTGCCTGGCTCCCTCCTCCCCATCTAGCAATGAGCCAACTGGCTTGGGCACAACGAGGCCAGCAGTGTTTTCCACAGTTCAGGAAGTCAAAATAAATAGTATTTTGAAAACACAAAGCTTTAGAGCCAAATTGATCCAGGAGTCACTGAGTTAAAGTCAAACAGGTGAGTTCTGTCTGGCTTTCCCCTGGGGACCTGTGGGGCTGTGCCTAGTGAGCACCAAGAGATTCCAAGAGGGGGCAGGTACGAAGTGTTCCCAAACCTTTTTCTTTCCACAGGGTGAGCATTCTGTGGAACACCCTTTAGGGAACCTGGGCAAGGGTTAGTGACTGCATCCAGTTTATTCAGAACAGGCCCAGCACTTCATACAATAAGATGACTCATAAGATAAGATGCTCTTGATCAAGACCACAGCACATACAAATGCCCAAGGCCAGTGGTTCTTAAATTAGCATCACTTACAGGGCTTTAAGAAAAATACTGACTCTAGAGATTTTGATGCATTTGGTTTAGGGCGAGCCTTCTAAATAAATGTGTTTAACAAGGAGAGCCAGGGCGGACGTGGACGCCAGGCTGAGGGCACGGGCTCTGGGCTGAGGGCAGGCGCAGGGAGGGAGCAGATGTGCCCGGCCTCCCGCTGCCACCGGCTGCTCCAGCTGCTTCCTCCTTTGCAGCTCACAAACTGAGCTCTATCTGGCTAAAATGAATGGAATTTCTTTTTTTAATCGTATACCAGGGGCATGTCATTCATAATATTCTCCATGTCATACTTTCTTTTTATTCCTTATTAGGAGTCTGTCTTTGTTTTGTGGATTGTGAAAAACACAATCTTCCCCTGTGTTTCAATGTGGTGCTGAATGTTGCTTGGGAGCAATTTAAAATGTGTTGCTAACCGTGGAATACCCGAGACAAGAAGATTTGCAACGCCACTGCAAAGGCCCAGAAGCCAACTATGTGCCAGGGCCTGAACTCCATTTCTGCCTCTTGCATTTGACCTAAAGTGACTTTTTAAAGCACTTTACTAAACAAAGTCAAGGTCACCTAAGATTCTCACTGAGAAGCCTCTCAAGGTGCTCGGGTACTCACACAGAGTTTGGCTTCATTTCTATTAAAAAAAATAAAAACTTAAAAAATCTACCTTGGTGTTCTCCTCTGATAGTTGTATTTCTTTGTTAATACATGAATCAGCACAAATATTAATTGCATGCCTCCTTTGTGCTGAGTTCTAAGCTAAGAACTAGAGACGTATCAAGCAGCCTATGTCTCTGCTCCTCACAAGGAGTCTGTTTCCCTCGTGGTAGCAGTGGTCCCTAGACCATCATGGCCACAGCTTACACTCCAGAGTCCCCTGCGGGATCAGGCTGAGGTACCTCCAGTGTCACTTGGCCTGAAATCCTCATTCCCGCCTCTCTTCCTCATCTTTGCCTGCCTCCCCCAGGCTGGCTGGCCTTCCCTGGAGACTTTCTTAGCAAGTCACTTGCTCATGAGTCCTCACCTCAGTGTCTGCTTCTTCTGAGGACCTCAACCTGAGGTGGCTGTGCCACGCAAGGCAGAAAATAAACAAGTAAACCCACACGCACACGCGTGATGGTATCTGACCTGAAGCCCGGTGCTGATGAGAAGCCAGCCAAGTGAGGGGCAAGGGCTGCCAGGGCCCCGAGATGGGAGAGCCATGTGGCTGTGATGCCGACGGAAGCACTGGACCCAGGGGGCGTTCAGGAGGCAGCGGGAGACAGAGCCGCTCCAGCGCTCCTCAGAGGTTGCCACAGGGAGTGGGGTTTTATTGAACCATTTGGTGATCTGCTAACTAATGACACTTTAAAAGGATAAAAACAAAAGCACCATAAGAGGAGCCTCAACCATTGATGAATCTGTCCAAATGGCCAGCCTTTTCCTCCATTTTCTAGAAGAAACAGGATGTTTCCATCAGGCGGAAACACATCCAGATTCCACTGGGCCTGGCCCGCAGAGCAGGGGATGATTTTCTGGAAGGATGGCTGTCTTCTGTGGTCTGACCTAAGGTACAGATGGCCCATCCCACCTCGGCCCCACACTCCCACCCCCAGATATCCTTGAAACACCAGGGTTATCTCAGCTGAACCATTCTTGAATCTATTTTACAGTCTAGGCCTCTGTGGGCAACGTCTTAGGTATTCTGTTTCTAAATATACCTCCCTCAGCTCTGAGGCACGTTCCCTAACTTGGCATATTCTGTTTTACAGCCGCACAGACTTCCACCATATCCCCTGGTAGTTCCCACCTTTCAGAAATGAGGTTTCTAATTATGTGTCCTGTAACACAGGGCACCACTGTCACTTGGCTTACTTTTTGCCTACAAGTGAGTTTGAGGTACCGTGTGATAACTTACTGAAGATTCAGATCGACGGTACCGAGGGGACGCTTTTCCATTAACACCTCCAAACGACAGCACGCACCTCTTGTCCTGTGGGTTTGTTTTTTTAAACTGGACAAAGGCCATCTTTCCTAACACACTCTAGCATTCCTCTGGTGACTGGTACACGGGACATGATGCGGTTTTCATTATCTAGGAGGAAATATATTTTCTTCTGGGATCTTCAGCCAGCTCCAACTTCCAGGACAGCCAAGGCAGCCGCTGTCCCCCTCCTGTGCTTGTGCGTGAGGACACATCCCCCACTGACGACGAGCCCAGACACGACTCCCTCCGCACACCGTTCATGCTGAGGGCCTCTCTCTCACATTCTTCCATCTCTGCCTCTCTCTTCCAAATACGTAGCAGCACTGGCCACAGGTACACCAGCCAGGTTCCACCGAAGACCCCGTGCTTGCTCTTTGTCCGTGAGGGCAGAGTCTCCCTCACTCTTCTCATGATCTTAACAGGTGCAGCTTCTCACACGAACACAACGCCTCTTTTTATTACTTAGGAAATCTAACGTTTAAAAAGACAGCGCTCTGAGAGTCATTAGATCTGCACTAGGTACTGCCGATTACAGCTGCCTTCTACATAAGAGAGTTCATGATGCATCCCAAACTGTCTATGTTTCAGATATGGATTTTTCCCTTATGTTTTTAGGAAATACTGAAAAATGATTTGCTAGAGAAAAAGTGAAGAATGTGGGTTAAACTAAAATTTGGGTTCATCTTTAGATTTTAATGATGCCACTTCTGTCATTGTCCCCAGTAGCATGACCATCAGGTGTGTGAACCGTACTGTAATGTGAAGATTGTGTTCTCTTTACCCCTGTAAACCAACACGTTTTCATCAACAGTGCATTGAGCCCAAACAGTGTGTTTCTTTTATTTAAATTTAATGTTAATCATCACTTTTTTCTTCTAATATTATAATAGGTAGAAGATGATGAAAGTATCAACATTGGTCAAGTTTTATGATCTTCCCAGGGTTTCACGGCTAATGACTGAAGAAATCTGTTTCATACACATATTAGAGAGTTACTAATGTGCTGGACACAGTGCAGACCTATGAAGGGAAACGTTTTAATGAACCACTGAGCAAATATTATATGGGTCTGTATCACACAGGACTCCAAATGATCCTTTTGATTTGTACTTGATTTTGTTTGAATGAATATTCCTTGAGACAAGAAGACCTTCAGCCAAGTTGGGGGAAACATTATTAAACTACAGTTTCATTTAAGATCAAAATTTTAGTAGCATTTGTTCAAAATTGAGTATGGAAGAGATTCATCAAAGTCATGGGCTTTCTCTTCATTGCTGTTCAGACGGCACCTGTCACGGTTACCCGTGTTGGAGAGCAGTTAGCTCACAGCCACACGCAGATACGGAGAAGCTGGATTTCAATAAAATATGTATAGTCTTATGATGACCAAAGAGTCCAGCTCTCTGGCTTCCCTTGATTAAGGTAGCTACAGGGAAGTGGGTCTCTTCTCACTGACAATTCTGACTCGTGTCATAGAAGCCACAACCAAGAGTCCTGATCAGAACAAGTCTGAAAAATTAAAAAGGCTTTTCTTTTCTCTGCATACACATTTGTTTTGATGCTCCCACCTCTGTATTTATTGATGGGTCTCAGATGTGAACAGCGCCACCATTTTGCACACAATAAGCACAAAATATTTGCCAACCCCTCCCTTTGTAAGAAATCTCATGACTTCTGAGAAACAGAAACCCTTCTGCTTCCAAAAGGGTGCAATTCTCCACCCTGGTCACATAGCTTCAGCATTAGCATAATGCCCCTCCTTGATTGTATCAGCCAGCCCTTGGCACCCTATATAAGCTCTACACCCTCACACCTGGTGTTGCCTCCACTTTAAGTGCAGCCCAGCAGATTCTTTTCCTTTAATAAAGCTTGATCAGTACCCAGCGTTTTGGCTCACTTTCTTTCACTTATCAAAAATTGTTTCAGAGGAATGTGGAGAACAATCCCCCTGTATTATTATGACAGATGGATTTATTACCTGAGAGATTTTCTCCTTCTCATAAAATGGCCATATACACATTTCAGTGCCTCTTATGGACACATATGAGAATACATAAGATAATGTAAAGATATTGATTTTTATTTTTTAAGAAACGTCTTGAGTTGCACATTTAAATGCGTTTTACTTTACACAGAAAAATAAAACATTGGGTACCATACTACTATTCCAATGATGCTTATATTTCACAAAATATTTTTGAATTTTTCTTAGAAAATTGTAAGTGTTTGGCATGTCTTCAATGGTGGCAAATACTTGTTTCATAAGAATAAGTTTAATTTCTAGATGAGCTGGAGTTGCCGTGCAGCATCTCTTCACAGCGTAAGGTGCTGCTGCAGTCTGGGAAACATGAAGTGAAATGTGACTGTGAGGAGTGCAGTGGACTGAATGTCCCCCAAGGTCCCTGAAGTTTGAACTGTGTCCCCTAAGGTTTATGTATTAGAAACTTGACCTCCACTGTGACTGTTAAGAGGGTGGGAAATGCTATTATGGTAATTGAAAGGTGGAGCCTTGATGAGGTGATTGGATTGTAGGACCGTGCCATAGCGAATGGATTAAAATTGGTGGTCAGGGGCATGGTTCTGAGATCTTCAAAAGAAGAGAGAAGAGTCTGTCTCTCTCTCTCTGCTCTCTCTGCCTCCACCATCTTGCAATGTAAGACCCCTGAATCACTGAAGTCACCACCAGGGCCCTCACCAGATATGTGCCCTGGACTTTGGATGACACAGCCTCAGAAACTGTAAGCATTAAATTTCGTTTTCTTACAAAGTACCCAGTTCTGTGTGTTTTGTTATAAGCAACAGAAATGGACTAATACAGGAGGTTAAACTGATACCTACGTGTGAGCGATCCACACACAGATCCCAAAGACGCTGAATACCTAAATGTACCTCTCTATATATGTACCATTTCAAGGTAGGAAAATGAGAAATTTAACTTTCTAAGCCACTAGCAAATCTATGTCATATTATTTAAAGAAAATTAACTTGATTAAAATTCCTCACCTAGCCACTGCCCTCTGTGGGCACATGAGCACATTCTCTGTCCTTATCCCCAGTGCATGCTGGAAAATGCATATCCAGCATAACAGGAGACATTTTTGCAAGACTTCTCGTATGGCAGTCAGGAGGCAGGCAAATCCTGTTCCTAAGAAACTACTGGGAAAACAACTGTCAAAAACAGGGCTCTCCAAGTGACCCAGAGGCAATAATACATTGAAAAGTGTTTATGGAGCATTGTTGAACTTCAAGTAAGAACAGTGGGAGTCTGTATCATACTTGTTCTGGGCTGTTCCACCAGTGTCACCCATGAAATACTTCTGCTAGGATGGGGCTTGCTGTGGAAACCAGGAGCTGCTGAATTGGTTCGGAGAACAGGGTGGAGATCCCACACCCAGCTATGAATGGAAGAAGCTCACAGCTCGCAGTTCTCCTCGCCTGAGGCTGGTTGAGTCAAAGTTGCAGGATACCCAATCAGCATACAAAAATCAGTTGTGGGCAAAGGGCAGAAAGAAATATACCAGTTTGTAAGAATGAATATGCTAATAATAAATAAAAATTTAAAATAAAAAAAAATCAGTTGCATTAAAGTAAAAAATAGCATCCTGGAGGATAACCCAGAAATATGAGTGCACTCCTGAAATAAGCAGCCCGTAGAGGGCTTGGTGAGCTCTCCTCACATCCTGGCTGACCTGGGGCAGCGTCAATGCACAGAGGAAGCAGGAGAAAGCCAGATGAGCAGTAAATCCAGAGCAGACTAGAAAACTGCCTGAATCTTGAAGGCATCCCCCAAACCATACGCATCTGTTGCAGAGGGTAGAAAACTTATCTGCGTGAGGTATTTGACCTGAACCAATAATTAACTGGCTGACCCCTAACCTATGCAGACCCCAGGGTGAATCCCAGGAAGTCAGGTTTAACAATAAAAATACGAGTTAAAAAACAAAAGAAGCCAAAATTGAGAACAGGCATCAGCGGCAGAATGCAACAGAGAAGAAAGATTCTGCAGACAAATCACTACAAAACAAAACAAAACAAAAAACAAAATAACAATGATAATAATAATAAAAAGACTGAGTAATAATCACAAAACCTCAGGGAAAAAAATCAGAATCCTAAGTTGTTTCAATATATTATTCAAAATGTCTAGTCTAGTTTCCAACCACAACAAAAAAATATAGCCAAGTAAAGTGTGACCCATACACAGAAAAAGAAAAAAAACAATCAACAGAGACTATCTCTGAGCAGGCACACATGTTGGATACAGAAGAAGGAGACTTCAACACAGCTATTATAAATATGTTCATAGACTGAAAAAAAACATATTTAAGAGTAAAAGAAAAACATGATGACAGTGACTCAACATTTCAATAAAGGGGTAGAAGCCATAAAAAGTAACCAGATGAAATTATGGATTTCAAAGTGCAATCTGATAGGAAATTCACAAGAGGGGCTCAACAGCAGATTTGCCATGACAGAAGAACCCACACGCTTGAAGTATAGATTAATTATCCAACCTGAAGGCAGAGAAAAAAATGTTACAGGAAAATGAAGAAAGCCCCAAAGACAACACCAAGCATTTCAGCGTATTTGCAATAGGAGTTTGAGAAGAAGAGAGAAAAGGCAGAAAAAATATTGAAGAAATAATGGCCAAAAGATTCCCAAATATGGAGAAAAAATTAATCTGCAGGTTCAAGGAGCTCAGAGAAGCATAAATAGGAAAAATGCAAAAAAATCCCACACCAATCAAACTGTTGGAAGATGAATGAAATCTGGAAAGCAACAAGAGAAAAATGACAAAAGACCCATCCTGCCCAGGGAAATATCAGTACAACTGATGTCTGACTTTTCCTATGAACCAATGGAGGCTGGCAGGCGACAGAGGGACACACTCAAAGTGAAAAACAACTGCCAAATAAGAATCCTATGTCTAACAAAACCATCCCTCAGAAATGAAGGTGAAATACAACATTGTCAGGCAAATACGGACAGAATTTGTTCCTCGTAGACCCATCTTACAAGAATAGTAATGAAGGTCTGCAGAGTGAAAATAAATGACATCAGATGGTCACCTGAGTGCACAGAACAGACAGAGAACCCTGGAACAGTGAACATGAATGAGGGCAACTACATAACGTGAAAAAATATTTCTTTTTTATCTCACATAATTCTTTAAATGACATAACCGTATAAGTCAATAGTGATAACAGTACTGTTGGGTTTATAACACATATATAGTATATATATGACAATATGAGAAAAAAGAGGTGGGAAAATGGAGCTGTACTGGAGCATGGTCTCTATACTTACTGAAATAAAGTTAGTATTAATTTGAAGTAAACTGAACAAATTAAGATGCTTATTGTAATCTGCAGAGAAACTAAGAAAATAACTCTAAAATACAGTTAAAATACCAGAGAAATGAAAATGGTGCCCTAAACATATTTAACAAATATAAAAAAGGCAGTAAGAAAACAGAAAGTAAAAACAAAACCAAGATCCATGTAGAGAACAAAAATCAAAATGGCAGCATAAGTAATTCCAACCAAATAAAAAATTACATTTAATGTAAACGGACTAAATACTCCAACCAAAAGACAAAGTGGAAGACTGAATCAACAAAATAAGATCCAACTATGAGCTTTCTACAAGAGGCACACTTTACATTCAAAGACAAACATAAATTCGAAGCAAATGGATACAAAGAGATAATCATACAAATAATAATAATGAGGAAGCTGGAATGGCTGTATTAATATCAGACAAAATTGACCTTAAGATAAGAAATATTATTAGACACAAAGAGGAATACTTCATTATAAAACGGTCAATATTTCAGTAAGATATGACAATTATAAATGTACATGCCCAGCAACAGAACCCCAATCACATGGAGCAAGATCTGACAACAGTGAAAGAAGAAGTAGACAGTTCCACAGAGTAAGTGAACATTTCCACTTCATTCTCAAGTGGCACAACAAGGCAGATAAGCAGCGAGGATAGAAGACATGGCAACGGATTAACCAACTCCACCTAAGAAACATTTACAGAACACTCCACACGACAGAAGTCTATTCATCCTTTCCAAGAAGAGCATGCAGTACACCTCCAAAGCACATCACATGTTAGGCCACGTATCAAGTCTCAACCAACTGAAAAGAGAAATTATACAAACCGTATTCTTCAACCCTACTAGAATTTAATTAGAAATAAATAATAGAAAAAAATGTGGAACATCCCTGAATATTTGGAAATTAAACAACATGTTTATAAATAACTCATTAGTAAAATAAAAACTCACAGTAGATATAGAAAATATTTTGAACTACATGAAAATGAAAACACAACATATCGAAATTTATAGGTTGCAGTAAAAACAGTGTTTGAAAGTTATACCTTTGAATGCATATAAGAGAATCAAATCTCAAATAAATAATTCCAGCTCCCACCTAAAGAAATTAGATAAAGAAAAACAAACTTAAGCCAAAGGAAACAAAGTGAAGGATATCATAAGTATGCTAATAAAACAGAAAACTGAAAAACAAGACAGAAAAATCAATGGAACCATAAGTTGGCTACTTGAAAAGATCAACAAAATTTCTAAACTTTAGCTAGGTTGACCAAGGAAAAGACAGAAAAAAATCAAATTACCAAAATTAGACATGAAAGAAGAGACATTACTACCAGCCCTAGAGAAAGTAAAAAAGATTTAAATGAGATATTATGAACAACTTTAAGCCAATAAATTAGATAAGTTAAATAAGATGGATCCAAAACTAAAACTGAGTAAGAAGAAAGAGAAATCTTCAGACTTAAAACAATGAAGAAATACAATCACATCAGCAATTGAAAATCTTCCCACAAAGGAGAGCCCAGGCCCTGTTGGTGTCACTGGTGACTTCTAACAACTGTTTCATAAGGAACCAACACCACACAGCATCTGTCAGAAGATACAAGAGGCAGCTGTTCTCAACTCACTCTGTGATGCCAGTATTGCCCTGATATCAAAGCCAGGAAAAGATATCACAAGAAAAGAAAATACAGACCGATATCCTTCATAGACACAGACATAAAAGTCCTTAACAAATTAGTAGAAAATTGAATCCAGCAACACTTAAAGAGAATTATATATTGTGAGAAAGTGGAATTTACCCCCAAAGTCAAAGATGGTTTAATATCTGCAAATCAGTTAATGTAATACACCATATAAATAAAGGACAATATATATATATATATATATATATATATATCACATCATAACCTACACAGAAATAGAGAAAAGCACCTGACAAACAACATCCATTTTTTTTTAAATCAGTAACAAACTGTTCAACAAAGTAGTGACAGAAGGGAACAACCTGCACCTAAGAGTATCTACAACAACCTACAGCTAACATCATCTCTAGTCATGAAAGCCTGATTCTTCCCCCCTGAGAGCAGAAGCCAGACAAGGGTGTTCCCTCCCACTATTTGCATTCAATACTGCATTTGAGGTTCTAGCCAGTGCAATGAATTAAACAAACAGAGGAAAAACCAAAACCCTCCCCCCAAATCAGTCTCTTGAGTCTCTCTGGGGATACTAAAAATAATTTTCCAAATGTCTATTATTTTCTGAATTCTCATTTCCTCTGGGTCAATTGTTCTATTTGTTGGTGTTGGTCTGCCTCATTCATGCTTTGGGGTTTTCTTCAAATGTCTGTTGAGCCCTCTCCCTTTTGTCATATTTACAAATGAGGCACAGGTAAGGGCCCCATGGCAGCTGTAAAGGTGTGAGTCCTGCAACAGGTTCCAAGGGGCTAAATGGGAAGACAGACTCGCAGGTCTTGAGAGCACCAGCTGGGGGTTCATGGAAGTGAGAACGTAGCCTGGGCCTACCCCAGCTCTGTCTCCCTGTGCTTCTTTGGGGACCCTGGCATGACACCAAAATGCAACTTCAGTGTAATACACACTTTCCCCCAGTGTGAGAATAGCATCATCACTGGGAGATGGAGTCTGTAGTCAGCAGCTCTGTCTCAGACCTAAGGGCTGCTGGAGACGCCAACTGTGTGGTCTTGGAAACACCTTGAGCACCAGTCTCCCCGTGCAGAGGATGGGGATAGTAGTGTCACCTGTCCCCAGTGCTGAGGACAGACAGCAGGATGCACAACAAGTGTCTGGCACAGAGATGATGCCCATCCACACGTGTCCTCTTCCCCTTTCCTCCTTCAGGGAGGAAAAGTCTCCTCCCTCACAGGCACTAAGTGACAACAGTCCACTTGCTATAGGGTCCAAAAGCTTTTGCACTGTCACAAGTATGTGGGCAGTAATGTGCCTTTTGACACCAGTCAGCACCTCTGACAGCCGGAGGGCTGGCGGGCCTCTCCAGCCACGGCCTGCAGCCACTTCGGCTCGTAGCTTCAAACTCATACTGTGTGTTTTGTAGAACCGTGTTATTATTTGCCCCTGAAATCTCTCTGTTTGCATTTATTTGTGTGAAAAGGTGAAGTGGTTTCCCGCTGTTGGTGCACCTGAAGGCTGCAGTTTTTAGCTACTGTCTGGAATTGGATAAAGCAGCGGTCACAGACCAGGGGAAGGCCTTGGGCTGTGGGATGCCAGGGTCAATTATTACCAGCCAGGATTCCTGGGGCACCCACTGCCATGCCTGTCTGGTCATACCGAGTGTAGCAGCATCCCCAAAACCCCTCAGAGGCCCCCACCATCTCTTCTGTCTGACATCAAGCCACCAACCCCTTGGTGATCAACAGCACACCTCTCTTCAGGTACAGTAGGATGGATCATGAACACTTGCTGAATAGTTGAGGACCTCCCACAGATATTCTCTAAATTAGCTACAGAGCCCACTCATGTCATTACCACAGCTGTGGAAACAGACTGAAAACTCCACATGCTCTTGCAAAAATGTGTATTGGTGAGCAAACCTCTCCGGACCGGGGAGTACCCTTTATAAATGCAGGGATGAGCTGCTCCCAGCAGTGCGGCATGACAAGGTACCTGGCAGAGCTGTGTACTGAGCATGGGAGCTCCAGCCACAGGGCCCAGCTCCTGACTAGGGCACTTCTAGAAAACAGTACCAATTCACTATAGACCAAGTGAGGCTACAGAATGCCCAAAGGAGTTAAAATCACAGTTTTTTGTCTTTTCTCTGACATACAACTGTCTTCTGGAAAGACCTCAGATCAATATTGACTGTGCGTTTTTTTTTGTTTGTTTGTTTCGGTCATAATATAACCATGCCTGCTGTCAGTCTGTTCAACTAGATGACCTTAAAAACAAACGATGCCAAATCGTCTACACTGTTTTGCTCTATGGTTGTGGTATTACCATCTAATTTGTTGTCACATTCCTGTATTGTGACTCTAAGTAGCCCTCCCACACAGATTCTTGGTATGGCCATTTGACCTGCTTTGGCCAACAAGACAACCCCATGTGTGACACAGGCAAAGACCTGAGAAGTCCTTGTGCACTGGGACACACCCCCTCCGGCTGCTCCTGGCATTCCTGCCATGGCTGCCATGGGATGAAGCCCAGTGCAGCCTACTGGGTGATGAGAGAAGTGTGGTCCATCACCTCTGTCCCTGAAGCAAACAGCCAGCCAACATTCTCAAGCACAGCTGCCAAGCCGACTGGCAATTAACTGTAGACCTACTAAGTGAACCCAGCTGAGACCAGCAGAACACCCATTCAGCTGAACCCAACTCAAGCTGTTGAACTTCAGAATCCTAAGCTAAATACATAGTTGTTGTTTAAGCTACAAAGTTTTAGGGTGATTTGTTATGCAGCACATGCTAACTGACACATGCCCCATTATTTCATGCAATGGAAAAAAGGGTGAACCACAGAACAGTTCCTACACATACGATGGCACTTCCAACATGATTAATTTCTCTTTATTTGTCAAAAAATGGAATAAAAAGCATCATGGCTATTCTGTACTGTAAAGATGGTTCTGAGAAAATATCTCTTCATAGAATTCTTAAAGGACCAAACTAACCACTATGGGTGACTCCTGAGGTCCTCCAATGGCATCATAAACAGCATTTGGGGGAGCCACAGTAGCCACAGCATGCCTCAATTTCTTCCCTTCAGAGCCCATGCGAGGAGCCATTTCTTGCTCTGGATGAGCTCCATGGGTGTCAATCAGAAAGTCTTACTAAATGCCTGTGAAGAACCCCAGTTTTTAAACAACCTGCTCTTCTATCAATGTTATGGGAAGTACCTTTTCTGGCCCACATGCTCCATCTTATCATTACAATCAAAAATCGCTATAAACATATTAATACAGAGTAGGCACCATTATTATGACTAAAGATTTCTGTTGCAGTATTATTAAAAGAATTATTTCTGGTGGGCTGCCACTACTGTGGCTATGACAGAGGGACACGATCAAGAGGTGAGTCTCCCTGTCCCAGAAGCCTGCACCTCCTGTCAAAGTTTTGGACCTACCAGATAGACAAGTCTGTCTCTTCCTCCACCTACCTTCTAACTTTTAATATAAGAGATTGTCTCTGAGTAGATGTCAGACCTTTGCAGTGTTCCAAAACCCACATTTTCTGGCTGAGGTCATTGTATGAAAAATCATTGCAATAAAATGGATTCAGTCATTGCCAAAAATCTGGATGGAGATGTACAATGAATACAAAAAATTTGCATTTAAATATTGGCTCTTTTTATATGCAAGCTCAATCAGAAGCCCATGCAAGTCATAAAGAAAGGGGAAGAATTCTTTTGAGTATAGACTATTGTGAAGCAATAGGGAGGGAAGTTAACTGAGGACTAAGAAGATATGCTGATCACCCATTCATCTCCCAGTGACCTTGACACTGTGGTTACTCAAGAAAAGTATAAGGGTGTAATGGGAAGGAGGGGGAAAAACCCACACGAATGAGAAAGGATAACAGAGACATTCAGAAATCTCTTTCACACTGTCAGCCCAGTGACCATCCCAAGCCTTCTGTTGCTGGGCATATTATACATTGGAGCTGATTTTCCAAAAATTAACAACAAAGCTGGAAATTCTCTGCTGGCCGGTTTGGCCACCTTAGGATTTGGGGACATTTCTGCCATGTCCTGACTCCTTCCCACCCACCCTTCTCTCCTCATCTCCAGCCAATGACAAGTTCACTTTTTAAGTATTTCTTCACCACTTCTGATGCTGGCCTGATTTTCTCGCTATCCCCCTGTGACAGGCCCCAGTGGGGCTCCTGGCCCCTGCCCCCTGCCCACTCTCCTCATCTTCCCCACAGCCGGGTCCCACTGTGCAGCCAGAGCAGCTTCCAAAACCTAGATCTGACCATGGCCCTCCTGCTGAAACCCTCCTGTGGGTCTCCAGGGCTGGCCCAGACATCCAGGCCTGCTGCCCACAGCTCCCACAATGCCCTGCTCACTTTGGGTTGTCTCGGGAATGATGTGTTGGGGCATTCTGACTCTTGCTTACTCTGAACAGTTCCCTCAGGATGCCTGGCAGCAAGGCCTGGGAGGCGTGGCAGCGGCGGCTGGGGCTGCTGGGGCTGATGGCGAGACAGGGTGGGGCTGTCTGGGTCCCTCAGCCCTTGGGCTCCTTCTTGCCTCTCTCGCTGTCCCTCCTCTTGTGGGCATCTGCATTTGTGACCCTGCCCAAATCCAGTCTCCCTTAGATGGCCCATAAGGTCTTCAGTGCTGGGGCCCCATTCCCCTCTCCGATCTACACGTCTAACCAGCTGCTGTTCCCTGCAGCGCTCCGGGGCTGGCTGCCTCTGAGGCTTCTCTGCTCCCCATGTCCCTTGGCACTGGGATTCTCCCACCACCGCCCCTAAGGCTGCCTCAGACTCATCCTTGAGACAACCTGACCTCCCACACTGAGTTCAAACCCCAGCCCCTCCTTTGGATGCTTTCAGAACTGACCGGGCATTCCATGTCCTAAGTCCTTATTGAGCAGGAAGTGCACTTTTATGGTTCTGCCCCCCTAACTTCGTGCAGGTTGGGCAGCATGGATGCTTTTGCTTCCAGCAGGGGCCTCAGACCCTGGAAATGGCAGATGCTGAACAGAGGCCAAATCGCTCTCCTGCCCTTCCCACAGCTCAGAAAGAGCTGCTGCCCTTCCGGCCCCTGCACAGCTGTCATCAGAGGATGAAGTCTCCTCGGTGTCACATGTCATGGGCCCCCCACCTCAACAACCTCGCTCCACTCTGCCAACTGGTGGTACGGGCTCCAGCCACTGGGACTGCTCCAGTAGCCGCTTCTATCTCTCTCTCTCTTTCTGAATTTCCTCAACAGAAGGCACCTCTCCAGCCACTTCTGGTTCTGCTGGCATCTCCAGGCCCACCCTCCTCATGACTTCATTGGCCTTTCTACCCAGTCTGGGGCCCCAAACCTCTGTCCTCTTGCTTTCTCCTGCCTCCTCCATCCTACAGGCAGGAGGTCCTGTATCCACCCTGCCAGGAGAGCCTCACCTGTCAACGAAGGACAGCCATGTGTTGCAGGAGGTCATGGAGCTCTGGCTGGGACCAAATCATCATATGGGCTCACCCTACAGCTTGGCACTTTCTTCAGGAGACTCTTCTAGAATGGTCCCTTCCTCCAAGTCACTGCTGTCCAAGCTCCTCACATCCCCAAAGCTCCCTTGGCTGTGCTGTGTGCTAACCCTCAGCCAACAGGGACCCCTCACTTTCCTCCTCTTCTCTCCCCTCCCCCACCCTCCCCTTTCCCTCAGACCAGTAGCATGCAGCGACTCCTCACAGGCTAGTCCCCTGCACGCACGTGCCTCCCCAGCAGGCGCCCAGCAGCCAGCCCTGATCCTGAGCCCTCTGCCCTGAACACTTCCCCTCCTCCACTCACACAAATGTTCTCTCCTTCCTTAGCCAAAAACAACCGTCCTTCCCTTTGACCACACGCTGCCTCCTGCAGGGCAGACCCACCCGCAGTTCATTCCCCAGTGCACTGATGGAAGTCTGGCCCTTCTCTCCCGCCCTCCACCCCTTGAAGTGGAACAACTGCTCCAGATCAGGGAGCAGCCTCCCACAGAGGCCCCTCCCACTGCCAGGCTTTGGGGATCTGCTGCACCACCATGACCACTGACCCTGTCTCACCACACCTGATGGGCACGCATCTGTGTGTGTAACTCAAATGCCCTCAGCTGACCGCCAGCCTACAAAGAAATGATCCCTCTAATGATTCAGCCTGTCCTCCCTTTAGGCTACTGATTTCTATTATTTCTTTCCGCAGGTTTCAGCTATACCCACAACCTCTTAGCAGAAACTTTGAAATGCCAAATTAAGGAACATGTGACAGCAATCACACCTTCTAAACTGTCCCCCACACGTGCACACCAGCCTCACGTCCCTCTCTCATCTTGCTCACATTTGCCAATGACCTCTCTCTCATGGGTGTTAGACAGCAGGATCTCCAACTAACCCACCAGGCTGGCATCCGTAGCCCCATCCTGACTGATGGTCATTGCCTCAGGTCACCTCGGCCCAGAGCTGCCGTGCAGCTCCCACTGAGCCCTGTCCACCTGGTCTTTCTGCACTCCTTCCACCCCACAAACACTAGAAGTGAAGTGCCACTGAAAGTGTCTTAGGTCTCTGCAGTTTTGCACACTAAATTCATTCCCTCCCTTTTGTCAGGCACTCATGCCCCCCCCCCCACTGCCCGCTTCCTAGAACACCCCTGACCAAAGCATCCTCTGACCTCCAGCTCCTGGAATTCCTCCTCCTCCTCCACATCATAGGACAGGGTGTGGATTTTGATGTCATCTGTGGAGAGGTCAATGAACTTCCCATCAGGGTACTCCAGGCTGTCTTTGGTGGGGGACCGGTCCTCAATGAAGGTGGTCTCACAGCAGTCGGTGGCCATGCCATCCCCCCAGGAGCGCAGCACACCCTCCGAGTACAGGATGATGTTGGGACGGTAGTGGGACTCCACTGACTGCTGCAGGGTGTTGGGGTCCAGCAGCTGCTGCACTGGTTCATTCCTACTGCCATCCAGGACGGCTGGCATGGTGCTGGCCACCACCCGGCGGCTCTGGTACTGGGGTGCCGGGTAAACAGACACCAGCCCATCTCTGCTTTCGGCCATGAAGTTTCTGGTGTTAATTAAGCCATTCCTCTTGCCAGCGTCACAGATTTTACTGTGCACCAGCACACTGTTCTGTTCAATCACGCCATCCATGGTACTCTCCCTCCTGGCCGGGCCTCAGGCTGGTGGGCTGGACTCAGAGGTCACACTTGCTTCAAGGGATCCATTTCTCCTGGAAGAGGGAGAAACAGATGAGACAAGAACAAGCTAATCACCTAGACCCAACTGTTTCAGATTGTGCTAGTCCCGATCTACATAGTTGCTGTGAGAGTCCTACCTAGTCCATGAATTTTAAAAAAGCTCTATCAGGGCGACCAGCCAGAGCAAGTCAGAAATTGATTACCTGCATCTGTACAGTCTCCAGATGAATGAGACTCTGCAGGAATTGGATCCATTGCAGCTCTAGAGAAACCTCTAATTGCTAGCAGACATCCTGGAACCCATAGGTAAATCCAATCACATTAGCATCTGACTAGTCTGCAGGGAAACAGACTGCAAATCTGTAATTGGGATTGACTCTTCCCAGGTACACGGCCGTTCATTCAAGCGGTAAAGTATGTGATTAGAACAACCCCTATGGGGTGATGATCTCCTTGAACTGTACAAGTCCCAAATGTGAACCTGATATGAAGGCATCTTGAGAGAGGCACAGCTTAGGTGACTTAGGTGCTCCCTGTAGTTTGCCACTCAAAGTGCCTCTGAGAACCAGCAGCAACAGCTCCACCTGGGAGCTTGTTAGAAATGCAGACTCTTGAGTACCACTTGAACCTGCTAAATCAGAACCTGCATCTTTATATAATCCCAGCTGATTAGTCTGCCTGTTAAAGCTTGAGGGGCACTGTCCCTACAGTGTAAAATGAAAGTTTTGGCCTGCTGATTAAGTTGGCTTGATTTTACAATTGATTATCTACTATCTTTAAGTATTCAAATAAATATATCAAACTATTCATATTCTTAAGAAATAATTTTTCTGACTGAAGTAAATTTTTCCAACTTTGAGTATCACAAACTATAATTAACTATCAATGAAAGTTGTTCGAATTAGTGGAATTATAATTTTGTCATTGCAGCATCCTTCAATATCTCTTTCAACACAGTCTGGCTTGTCGTATAGGAGTATCGTCTTTAACTTTATAATTCCTATTGGCCCATTTCCTTCCATGTTTCCTTCTACCCATTCCTACCTGCTAAGGCCTTCCCTAAAGACTGAGTTTGAAACAGTCTAAAACTAGCTGAAACTGTTTTTAATTTCCCCACCTCAAGTTGCTTTATAAGTTATCTTGCAGGGTGTAAGCCGAGCATGTGCAGAGAGAAGGATCCTGCCCTCGGGATGACTTCAGGCCCCACTAGAATCTGGAAAATCCTCCACCAAAGGACTGGATTCAGGCTCAACTAGTCTACTTTTGTTTGTTTTGTATTTTTTTCCTTCAGTCCATGATATTCAGAACCAGTGGCTACAAAGAAAACCTCATGCTTGAGCCTTTCTTTCTGTTTAAACAGTCTCTGCTATGTCTAGGACGCTGCCTTCTTTTTTTTTTCTTTTTTTCCTTTTTGTCTTTTTTCGTGTCTGGCAACGGATCGCAACCCTCAGTGTCGTGCCCGTACCGGACCGGAACCGGCAACAGGAGCGCAACCCTCGGTGGCGCGCCCGCATGACTTCAGGCCCCCCTAGAATCTGGAAAATCCTCCACCAAAGGACTGGATTCAGGCTCAACTAGTCTACTTTTGTTTGTTTGGTATTTTTTTCCTTCAGTCCATGATATTCAGAACCAGTGGCTACAAAGAAAACTTCATGCTTGAGCCTTTCTTTCTGTTTAAACAGTCTCTGCTATGTCTAGGACGCTGCCTTCTTTTTTTTTTCTTTTTTTCCTTTTTGTCTTTTTTCGTGTCTGGCAACGGATCGCAACCCTCAGTGTCGTGCCCGTACCGGACCGGAACCGGCAACAGGAGCGCAACCCTCGGTGGCGCGCCCGCATGACTTCAGGCCCCCCTAGAATCTGGAAAATCCTCCACCAAAGGACTGGATTCAGGCTCAACTAGTCTACTTTTGTTTGTTTGGTATTTTTTTCCTTCAGTCCATGATATTCAGAACCAGTGGCTACAAAGAAAACTTCATGCTTGAGCCTTTCTTTCTGTTTAAACAGTCTCTGCTATGTCTAGGACGCTGCCTTCTTTTTTTTTTCTTTTTTTCCTTTTTGTCTTTTTTCGTGTCTGGCAACGGATCGCAACCCTCAGTGTCGTGCCCGTACCGGACCGGAACCGGTGACAGGAGCGCAACCCTCGGTGTCGCGCCCGCACCTCGCTCAGCCAGTGAGCGGGAACCGGTCTGTATGTGGGATCTGAACCCTCGGCGGGAGCGCCACCGTGCTCCCAAGCGGCGCACTGTAGCAGTGCACCACCGGGCCAGCCCTGGACGCTGCCTTCTTTTGACAAAAGTCTTTCTGGGCTGCATCAACTGCTGAGCTCCCAATGTCATGCTCTTGGTGAGACCCAAGAGTCTGTTTTTTGAATGTGGCAGAGGAAGCTGGTTGAAGTGTATCACTGGCCCGTCACAATCATAAATGATCTATATTTACGATGGAAGAGGAGGAAGGAGACAGGATGAAGAGAGGTCTCCATTTCAGTCCCCCGTTACTCATCCTTGCCTAGTTCTCAGTCTCTTTTTGTATTATTGCTCTAAAAACCCTTCTGGTGAGTAAATAACACACACACCTACCCATGAGCTTGGGTGAATACCAGCTGGATAAGAAAACTAACATGGACTGTGAAAGAAAAAAAAAGATAAAGTAGATACACAGCATCTTCTGTAAGAATTTTACATTATATATAAACAGGTTTTTATTTACTTGGAAACTGCTATCACATAAACAGCACTATACTAAGAATAAGGAGGCCAGGGATTTAGCCCTAGTTTTGCTAGTAAATGTCTGTGATTGCTGGCAAGTTGCTTATGAGAGTGGAACTATTAATAGAACAGTTGAGCAGGAAAAGCTTTAAAGTTTTCAGCTGTATGATTTGTACCTCTTGGCCCAGGAGTCTTAGAGTTTTATTGAATTAGATATGGCTTTTCCCCAAAATGGCTCTACTGGTGAATTCTACCACTTAAAGAAGAGCTAATACCAATCCTTCTCAAACTTTTCTAAAATATTGAAGAGAAAGGAACACTTCCTGACTCATTCTATAAAATAGGCATTACCTTGGCACCAAAACTAGCCAAGGACACTAGATCAAAAGAAAAGTACAGTCCAATATCCCTTATAAACATTGATGCAAAAATATTCAGCAAAATACTAGTAAACTGAATTCAGGCACATATTAAAAGTATTATACACCATGATCAAGTGGGATTTATTTCTGGAATGAAGGGATGGCTCAATGTATGAAAGCCAATCACTGTACATGACATTAATACAACAAAGAACAAAAACCACAGGATCATCTCAATTGATGCAGAAAAGGCATTTGAAAAAAATTAATCTTTTCATGATAAAAACACTCCACAAACTAGGAACAAAAGAAACTACCTGAACATAATAATAGCCATAAATGAAAAACCCATAACAAACATCATAATCAATGGTGAAAGGTTAAAAGCTTTCCCTGTAAGATAAAAAACAAAGCAAAGATTCCCTCTTTTGCTGCTTCTGTTCAATACTTTACTGGAAGTTCTAGCCAGAGCAATTTGGCAAGGAACAAAAAGTAAAAGACACCCAATTTAGAAAGAAAAAAGTAAAAGTATCTCTGTATACAGGTGATGTGATCTCATACATAGAAAATCCTAAAGATTTCACAAACACACAGAGTTAGAGTTAATAAATTAATTCAGCAATGTAGCATGATACAAAGTCAACACAAAAAAATAAGTAGCATTTCTACATACTAACAGTGGGCAACATGAAAAGGAAATTACAAATGCAATTCCATTTACAATAATCACCAAAAAGAACAAAATACTAAGGAATTAATTTAACCAAGAAGGTGAAACAATTGTACAATAAAAACTAGGAAACACTGCTGAAAGAAATTGAAGAAATAAATAAATGAAAAGACATCCCATGTTCATGGATTGGGGGCTTTAGTATTGTTAAGATGTCAATACTACCCAAAGCTATCTACAGATTCAATGCAATTCCTATCAAATTTCCAATGACGTTTCTTGCAGAAAGAGAAAAACCCATCCTAACATTCATATGACTCTCAGGGAACCCCGGATAGCCAAAATAATCTTGAAAAAAAAAAAAAGAACAAAGCTGTAGGATTCACACTCCCTGATTTCAAAACTTACTACACAACTACAGTAATGAAAATAATGTAGTAGTGATATAAAGACAGACATATAGACCAATGGAATAGAATAGAGAGCCCAGAAATAAACACTGGCATATATGTCAAATGATTTTTGACAAGGGTGCCAAAACCATTCAATGGGGAAAAGACAGCCAACAAATGGTGCTGGGAAAACTGGCTATCCATATGCAAAATAATAAAGTTGGACTATTACCTAAAACCATATTCAAAAAATCAACTCAAAATGGCATCAACACCTAAATGTAAGACCTAAAAGCATAAAATTCTTACAATAAAACATAGGGCAAAAGCTTCAAGACATGGGATTTGTCAATGATTTCTTGAATGTAACACCAAAGGCACAGGCAACAAAAGAAAAAAAAAAGACAATTAAACTTCCTGCAAATTTTAAGTTGTGCCTCAAAAGACACTATTAACAAAGTAAAATGGAAACTCATAGAATGGGAGAATATATTTGCAAATCATATATCTGATAAGAGATTAATACTCAGGATATATACAGAACTCCTAAAACTCAACAACAACAAAAAACCAAACAACATAATTCAAAAATGGGCAAAGGACTTGAATAGACATTTCTCCAAAGACGATATACAAATGTTGAATAAGTACATGAAAAGGTGCTCAATGTCATTAATCATTAGGGAAATGCAAATCTAACCTACAATAAGTTACTACCCAATATCCATTAAGATGGGTACTATCAAAAAATTAAATAAATAACGGAAAATAAGTGTTGGTGAGGATGTGAAAAAATTGGAACCCTTGTGTTGGCCCCCAAATAATTAGCAATAGAATCACCACATGATCCAGCAATTCCACTCCTGGATATATACCCATAGGAGCTGAAAATAGGATCTTGAAAGTATATTTGCATGCCCATGTTCATAGCAGGATTATTCATAATAGTTAAAATATAAAAGCATCCCAAGTGTCCATCTATGAATGAATGGGTAAGCAAAATGTGATATACACATACAATGAAATATTACTCAGCCCTAAAAAGGAAGGAAGTTCTAACGTATGCCACACCGTGAGTAAACCTTGAGGACGTTATGCTAAGTGAAATAAGCCAGTCACAAAAAGACAAATACTGTATGATTCCACCAATACAAGGTACCTAGACTAGTCAAATTCATAGAGAAAGACAGTAGAATAGTGGTTTCCAGGGTCTGGGGAGAGAGAAAAATGGGGAGTCATTGTTTAATGGGCATAGAGTTTCAGTTTTACAAGATGAAAAGAGTTATAGAGATAGACGGTGATAGTTACATGATATGATGAATGTATTTAATACCACTGAGCTGTACTGTTTTAGATGGTTAAGATGGTAAATTTTATGTTATGTGTATTTTAACACAGTAAAAAACTGGGAAATAAACTAAAATAAGACATAAACAAGAAGAGCTATCTACTTTTTAGATATTTATACAGATGAAATAAGTGATAGGATGTCTGGGAGTTGTTTAAAAATCATCTGGATAGGGAGGAGGAGTGGGTAGCCCACAGAGAATACAAGACTGGCCACGTGCTGATGGTCAGTGAAGCTGGTGGATGAGCACATGCGGCCCATTAATACAATTCTCTCCACTTTCATGCATGTCTGGCATTTTCTATAATAAAGAGTTTTAGATCAGCAGGTGAAGACATGTAAGAAGACTTTGCAGCAGAGGGCACGGCATTAGGTAAGGGCAGGAGATGTGCAGCAGGTGGGGATGGGGAGGCAGCACGGGGGGATAGAGTGGGGGCGGGGGGGCTTGTCTGGAGGCTCTTGAATCCCACTGCTGAGATGAAACACTTGCTTCCATAAGCAGCGGGCGTGCTGAAGGCAGGCATTTGCGTGGGCTGTGACAATCACAGAGGCAGTTTAGGCAGATGGACCCGTGAGCAGTGCGGGGAATAGGCACAAGGAAAAGCACATTTACTGGTGCTCTGGTGCTCAACACATATTACAGTCCTCTACTTTTCAGCTGGCTTTAGGGCAGCGAGAAGGGCCTGATGCCCTGGAGGAACCTTTACGGTGGCATGACCAGAGAGCCTCAATTATGGTGCCTGTGTTGTGTGTGTTTCATTTGTTTGAGATTGGTCACAAAGAGTCAAGTCGTGTGGCCTTGTCCAGTGGCTGGAGAATTCCACAACCAGCTGCTATAATAGCAGATGGCAGAGTCCTCTCTGGGGGACACATATGCTTGGAGAGCCTAAGGCAAGCATGGCTCAGTACTGTCAGTTCTTCAGTGTCACGGAGGTTCTCCCGGATGTGGGGCTTCTGGAGGTGTAGGGCCCAGGCATGCTGTCACTCTCACTGGCTCGTCTCAGGTGCAACCTTTCCTCCAGGCTGTGTTCAGATCACTGTGCTCAGCTCAGCTCATGGGACAGCAGGTCTTGCCAGAGGATGATTATGAAGGGCAGACAGGGAGGTAGCTGTGTGGTCTGAGGCTCTCTCCAAACACTCAGGGAGAGCTCCCAGCCTGGCCCCCGGGAGTGGGTGGCCCTGAGAGTCTCAGTCAGGGACTTCATGCTCAGGGCACCTCTGAGGAAAGCAAGCTGTGAGCTAACCAGTGCAGGAGTTCAGAGGCAGAGCCTGGGATCATCGAGAAGGGGTTGAAAGCTAAGGCTGCCCCTGACTGCAGTTGCTGCTCAGGGTAGAGGCAAGAGTGTGTTTACCTGAAACTGTGTCTAAAGAACGTGTCCAAAAATAGAAGCCATCTTCAAAAAGTTTGTGTAAAATGCACATTATGAAAAAACTACACATACGTTTCAAAGATTTGTTGCACCAAAATAAACTCTTATTGTTATAACATGTCTGAACAGGATCTAGTTTGAGGCACTAAGAAAGATAAGACATCAGTTGAAGAAGAGCCCCTATCAGAGCAACATGAAATCTACTAAAATTGGTTTTTTTCATATTCAATTAAATCAAGGCTTATGGCTGAGCCCTCTTATACTTATGTCCTCATAGATTATTTATTTTTTTTATTGAAGCCCATTGATTACACATATTTTGGGAGTACAGTGTTGACTATCATTATTTGTATATAATGTGATGATCAAATCAATATTAGCATATTCATTATTATAAATCATAATTATTCTTTGTGTCCTTTACCCAGTTTCTCCCTAAACCTCCTCTACCTCCCCCTTCCATAGATTTGTTCTCTCCTTCTGAAAGACCACGTATTATTGTGGTCTGTCTTTCCTTCCTTTCTTCCTTCTTTCCTTCTTTCTTAGCACCCACTATGAGTGGTATTTCTCTTTCTGTGTCTGGCCTATTTCACTTAACATAATTTTCTCCAAGGTCATCTATGTTGCTGCAAATGGCAGAATTTCACTTTTTTATGGCTGAGTAGTATTCCATTATGTATGTATACACCACATTTTCCTTATCCAGTTGTCTGTCAATGGACATTTAGGTTGGTTCCATATCTTGGCTATTGTAAATAGAGCTGTGATGAACATGGGAGTGCAGGTATCCCTTCAACATGATGATTTCCATTCCTTTGGGTGTATACCCAGCAGTGGGATTGCTGGATCATATGGCAGTTCTATCTGTGGTTATTTGAGGAATGTCCATACTGCTTTCCATATTGGCTGTGCTAATTTAGTCTCACCAACAATGTAGGAGTGCTTCCTCTTCTCCACATCCTCGTCAGCATTTGTCATTAGCTGTCTTTTCAATAATGGCCATTCTAACTGGGGTGAGATGATATCCAATGTGGTTTTGATCTACATTCCCTGATGATTAGTGATGTTGAGCATTTTTTTTTTTTTTTTTTTTTTTTTTTTGTGACCGGTAAGGGGATCACAACCCTTGGCTTGGTGTCACCCACACAACACTCAGCCAGTGAGCGCACCGGCCATCCCTATATAGGACCCGAACCTGTGGCCTCGGCACTCCCAGTGCCACTGCACTCCCAGCGCCGCACTCTCCTGAGCGAGCCACGGGTTCGGCCCTGTTGAGCATTTTTTCATGTACCTGTTGGCCAACAGAAATCTACTAAAATTGAAGCAAGAATAAACATCAAATCTGTGGTAAAGCTTTGGTGGAAAAATGGTGACATGACTGATGCTTAACAAAAAGTGTATGGGGGGCCGAGCCCGTGGCCCACTCGGGAGAGTGCGGTGCTGGGAGCGCAGCAGCGCTCCTGCCGCGGGTTCGGATCCTATATAGGGATGGCCGGTGCGCTCACTGGCTGAGCGCGGTGCGGCCAGTCTCAAAAAGGACAAAAAAAAAAAGTGGACAATGCGCCCATAAATACCACTCATAAGTGGGTGCTAAGAAAGAAGGAAAGAAGGAAGGAAGGAAAGACAGACTATGCCCCAAAGATCAGCAGTTTACAAATGGACAGCTCATTTTAAGAAGGGACAAGATAATATTGAAGACAAAGCCTGCAGCAGCAGATGATCCACACCAATTTGCATGCAAAAAAAATTAATCTTGTCTGTGCCCTAATTGAAGAGGACCCATAATTAAAAGCAGAAGCGATGGCCAACACCACAGACATCTCAACTGGTTCAGCTCACACAATTCTGACTGAAAAATTACAGTTTAGCAAACTTTCCACTTCATGGTGCCAAATCTATTGCACCCAGATCAGCTGCAGACAAGAGCAGAACTTTCAATGGAAATGTTAAACAAGCGGGACCAAGATGCTGTAGCATTTCTTCACAGAATTGTAAAAGGAGATGAAACATGACTTTACCAGTACGATCCTGAAGACAAAGCACAATCAAAGCCATGGCTACCAAGAGGTGGAAGTGGTCCAGTCAAAGAAAAAGCGGACAGGTCAAGAGCAGAGGTCATGGCAGCAGTTTGGGGGGATGCTAAAGATATTTGTTTGTCAACAAACAAAATGACTTTCTGGAGGGCCACAGAATGATAACATCTGCTTATTATGAGAGTGTTTTGAGAAAGTTATCCAAAGCTTTAGCAGAAAAACACCTGGGAGAGCCTCACCAGAGAGTCCTTCTCCACCACGACAGTGTTCCTGCTCACTCCTCTCCTCACAAAGGCGTTTTCTCAAGAGTTTCAATGAGAAATCATTAGACATCCACCTCACAGTCCTAATTTGGCTCCTTCTGACTTCTTTTTGTTTCGTAATCTTAAAAAGTCTTAACAGGGCACCCATCTTTCTTCAGTTAATAATGTGAAAAAGACTGAACTGACCCTCCAATTCCCAGGGCCCCCAGTTTTTTAGGGATGGACTAAATGGCTGCCATCATCACTTACAAAGGTGTCTTGAACTTGTTGGAACTTATGTTAAGAAGTTTCTTTTTTTTTTTTTTACTTTTGTCTTTTAATTCCATTTCTTTGATGAATTTTTGAAGTCTCCCCGTAGTTATGAACAGCCTCCAAGGCAGACAAGACACACAAAGAAGAGAAAACTGCAAAATAAATACTAAGGGAGAGTGAAGGGAGAGTTGGAGCGGGGCTAAGGGTGGAGGTGTTGGCACCTGTCCCCTCATCTCCCCCCCTCTGCCCCCCATTGTTTCGTGCTGTTCTTGGTGTGTTTGGCTTTTGATTCTTGGTGCTTCTGTTGCCACTAAACCTAGATCCAAGAACGCTCTCCACACGGCTTATGGGTTTGATCACCCAAGTTCAAGAAGCCCCTCCAACCTTTTCTTCCCCTCCCCCCCGTGCCACCTAGTCACAAGTCCTGTCCTCTTGTTTATTCTCAGGGATGCTGCTTGGATTCAGAAAGCCACCCTCTGCTGGCCACATCATGGGTCTTCGGTGCCAGTGGCCCTCCTGAAATGTCCCTTGTGAAGGCCCACATGAGCCCATCATCCACACTCAGGACTCAGGTGGGGCTACAAGCCCCAAGTGTGCTCCTGATTCCCCAGTCTGACCTCACCTTCCACCTGCCTCAACCTCACATGCACAGAGACTCAGGGTGCCAAGTGCTCACTTTCCCTGGAGACTAATGTCAGTTTTGAACTGGCCTTTGAGTGTGCTGACCCCCAAGAGGATCTTTCCTTCCTCTGCCCTCTCCCCCTTTGCTGCCTGGTAATTTCACACATGGCTATGCTAACATCATCTCTCTTTGGAGCAGAGTGGACGGTCTGGGCTCCCACTGTGTCCAGCTCAGGCCCTTAGGATCCACTGCCACACTCCTCTGGTCCACCTGCCACATGGCATTCCTCAGCTGAACCACAACGCCCCGGGACAGGGACACCTTCTCAGCCACCTCTGCAGTCCTGATGATGGCCTGCACATCCATCTGTTCCACGGTGCTTGATGAATAACTAAGTGATGTTTTGTCAAGTGATGTTTTGACAGACCACAACTGACTCTTAAAATACATGTCAAGAACTTCGCTGATGGGGGCCCGCCCCGTGGCTCACTCGGGAGAGTGCGGCACTGGGAGCACCAAGGCCGCGGGTTCGGATCCTATATAGGGATGACCGGTGCGCTCACTGGCTGAGTGCGGTGCGGACCACACTGTGCCAAGGGTTGCGATCCCCTTTCTGGTCAAAAAAAAAAGAACTTCGCTGATGAAAATAAAACATTATTCTCCATCCATGAAGAAAACTAACCTAGGGAGATGTGAAATTTAGATCACCTACCTTAGACTAATTTACCGAACACTAGTAGCTTTTCTTGAGGTATAAATGAACCTTTCATTTAGGAAGAAGCTATTCCAGCTGAAAATTCTGTATTATTTAGGGAGAAAGCACACTGCTATACTTTTAGTGACAAGGGTTGGATTTTCACCAAGCAATTTCCTAGAACTTCCCTTTGGCGCAAAGACCTACCATTCTGTTCTCATTTTGTTTTCAGCCAGCAGAAAACACCAGCAAACTATTGAGCTCCTGCTCATAAACAGGTAGTGATTCCCATCTCATCCCTGTTTCAATTAAAGATAATAATATCTGAAGATAATCGGTGCATTGTTTCTTGTGAGTCTGGATGTTGGAAGCACTCTAAACCTGAACCAGCAAACACCACCCCTCACCCCCACGTGACAATCATCTCTCACTGCAAGTAAAAACCACCCTGGGCTGGAGACAAGAGCCTCCTGATGGACAAATGCCAGCTCTTCAAAGCAGAATTGGCCTCAACTCCCAATGCAATGTCATCTATAAAAGTCTCGACGCCAGTGAAGGAGGATGGCAGTATACGCTAAGCACCCAGCACACCACGAGCATGTGGCAGGCACTTCTGTGCATCCACCTGACAAGTATTTAGTGGGCTGTGACTGAGAGTGGACAGTGTGCCAAGCATGGATGTGGCAAGGGGGACCAGACAAGCACCTGCTGGGACGCTGCACAAGGCACGAGAGAAAGATGGTCTTTGAACAAGCACTAAAGTGCAGCAAGTGTTTATGGCCAAGGAAAAGCCTTGAGAGATGAACACAGGCACAGTGACCTGGTTTGGGGATTCAGGATGAGCCTCCTGCAGAGATGCCCTTGCAGGTAGCACTGAAGGGTGTCATGCATTAGCCACGTCAGAACCAAGGGGAAGAGTTCCAGGCTGAGAAAAGAGCCTGCCAAGTGGCTGAACAGAGCAAAGGCCAGCAGAGGTGCATGGAGCACAGGCTCAAGAGGGGCAGGGGTGAGAATGGGACAGGAGCCCTGGAGCCTGGAGTGACAACCTCAAGAGTCCAGAAAGGCACTAGGAGGTGGGCTCCACAGGCCTGGGCGTTTCCTTGAGTGTGTGCCATGAGGGGGAGGGTTGGGACCTGAGTCTGAAGCACCCTACTCCTGGCTCAGGCCCCTGGTGGGGATGACAATGAGCTCACATACACCAGGTAAGCTGAGGGCACCGCACACTGAGTCCTGGCTCCCACCTTCCCAGAAGCTGGCAGTGCCATCTTGGCTCACACCCTGGCAGGCCAGAGGGTGAAGGCACCAGTGACAGCTGAGCAGCTGAAGGATAAAGGTTCTGCACCTCTGACCCGGGTGGGCCAGCCCTGAGGCTGGTGGTCTACGTCTCCCACAGGCCCCGGGAGGACTGTGCCCGGATCCACAGAGGCCAGCTTGTGGGACAACTGACCCTATGTGCACTGCCTCCCTTCCCTGTCTCTGCCCACTGCTCCTGGTGCCTCCTGGGATCCCCTCCCAAATTGTTTTCTCAGGCCTTGCTTCTTGGGGAACAAACCCAAGGCATCAGACTATTGTCCAACAGCCTGTGATGTGTTAGCACAACTTCCATATGGACAAGAAAGATGAGCGAGCCAATTGGTGTATCTATCAGCTCACAACTCTGCAAACATTACAAGAGTGCAGCTGGTTTCTGTGGTCAGAAGTGGGAGCAGGGGTGACTATGTGCCTTCACATATCCAAACAGAAGCCACCTTAAAGCAACGGAAGGCCTCCAGCCTGTAAGATGGACATGCTTGCACGGATGAACACACCTTACAACTAAAATTAGAAACAGGCCCCCAAGACAGTTAAATCTTTCTGCAAATGCACAAGCTGCCTGATTACAGGGGAAGGGTGTTTGGGGTCACACAGTCTTTGCATGCTCAGTCCCCAAGAGAATAATTCCTCATTGCTAATTAATAAATAGGCATTCCGGTTCCATACAGCAGTCTCAGAAATGGGGGTAATTTAAGCCTGCTCCCTAAAAGATGAATTCTCTCACAGCACGTTGGAAACAGGTTTCCTGGTCCCTAAGGCACAGGAGAAGACCCAGACTCACCAACTCTTCCATGAGGTAAGGAATGTCCCTGCAGCCTCTGGGATCAGCCTGGCATCATGGCCCTGGTGATGTCTTTTAGATTCTACAAAGTCCTAAATCATAACAGTGCTTGATCTAAATGCAAACATAAGATACTCCAGCCAGGAAGAGGAGTCAGTGGGATTTGAACCCAGGCATTTCTGACTTCACCAAGCTCAAGAAAGACCCCAAGTCTCCACTGAAAAGTTGGAGAAATGTCTCAGACTTCAGGTCATTGCCATCAGCTCCCACAACTGAAAGCATAAGGGATCGCAAGGAAGTCCCAACCCTACTGCTTTCTTTGGTTGTAGTTAGAAATTTCATTCATTTTTAAAATAATAGCTATATTGTGATATATAATTCATGTACCATAAAATTTGCCTGCCTTTTAAAGTGCATAGTTAAGTGGGATGGAGTGGATGCGTATTCACAGAGTAGCACAACCCTTACCACGATTTAATTCCAGAGTATTTCATCACCCCATACCCAGGAAGCAGTCCCCACTCTTCCCTCCCCTCCCTCAGCCCCTGGCAACCACTAATCTGCTCTTGGTCTCTGTGGACTTGCTAATTCTGGACATATCATATAAATGAAATCATACAATATATGACCTTTTGTGACTGGCTTCTTTCACTGAGCATAATGTTTTCGAGGTTCATCCACGTGGCAGCATGCATCGATACTTTAATCCTTTTCACTGCTGAATAACATCCCATCATATGGACATACTGCATTCTGTTCACTGCTTTCTTTTGCGGGGGGACGTAGTAGTTGTTATCAATGAGCTCTTGTATAATACAGGGCTAATTATGCTTCCAGCTCTTTTGTTCAATGGTTGGTAAAAGAGTGCATTCTTTTTCTGGCAGGTATATATATATACCTGCAGTGAAAATAAAAGTATTGTAAAAACAGAACAAAGCTCTTAGTGGGAGTGAGGGAACAGCATTTCACGTATGGCCCAGAACACAGAGTGACAGACATTGCAGGTGTTTGGTCAGCAGAGGCAGGGTCTCTGAAACATGAGTCGAGCCAGACGAACCAGCTGGCAGCAGCTTCTGTGACCCGCTGATGATTGAACCTGCTTCCTCACTGGGAAATAGAAAAACTCCAAAATGTATTGCAGCCGGTGCTTTCCCACAGCTGCATGCTGAGTCAGAAGGCGGCGGTGCTGAAGCCAAAGCCTCCGCCTTCCCCACCAAATACAGGGTCTGAGCCCCTTCATGCTCTTCCTGCTTGTAGCCCACACAACACACACTCTTTGTAAAGAATTCCAGCCTGCCCCAGCAGGAACTATATGTTATGAACATGGCAGAATTATACACAAACCTATCCGCTTAGAAATTAGGGTTGTACATTACACTAGCATTTTTCTCAAACCTGTCTCACTAATGTTTAATAGATATTTCTGTTCTGAGGAAATAAATAGAAAAAAATCAAATGGAAGTTTTGGGAAGCAGTGGTGCAAGTACAATTGTTTTCGACAAATACATGAATAAAAAGTAAAGACAAATACAAGTACCAAAACTTTCTCATATTAGTTTTCCTTTTTATTAAGCCTGTGAATAATTCTAGGTTTTTTAAAATGTGGAGTTGAGAGGAGATTTACGAAGTAGTATCTAATGTCCATACCTCTGTTGTTGACAACCATCTCCTCATATGGAACTTGACATGCCCAAGGTTGCATGCAGTAATGTCACGTTTAACACATCAGAACACCTACGTATCAGCCTTTCCACATGAAGAGAGAGTGGAGCAAACTGTCTACGCCACTGAAGAAGATGAAACTAACTGCAGATTCATTTAGCTGGAGCACTTGGTGTGCGTGGCAGGCACGGATTGCTCCTGACCCTTACTTCCTTCTCCTACAGCTCAATTAAGCAAAGCATTAGGAAGGAGGGCACCAGGTGTCGGTCTTCCTGAAGCCCCAACACTGCTAGAAGCCTTTGTGTAAATAGCAGTAATTCCCTTCTGCTAAGCAAATGACGTGTGTTTCCACCAATGCCCATGTGTTGAGAGAAAAGAGCTGCTTGCAAATCCTCACTAAAACAATTAAAATTTGCCTTTAGCAAAACACATAGAAAAGCCCATGATTTGGCAGTGGAGATAGTTAGTGATGCATTTAGAACCAGATCAGTTATTATTATTTAGCATTTAAATGGCCCATTGCAATTGCAAAATGCTAAGTCATCACAAGTATCACTTTTGGTGGTCTGGGACTTACTGCTCACAATGCCAGTCCACACTTCTACCCGCGAGTGAAGCTGCGTCATTGGGACAAAGTCCACAGGAATTACGAATCTGTTTTATTAACAGTCAGAGAAGTATAGCATATATAATGTCATTCTGGAAATAAGAAAACCTGCATATTAAGGCCATTACTGCCTTTAAAAGTTGTGCCAACTGCCCTTAGCTTTGTGACTATTTCATTTTTAAGGAAGATGTGGATGGAGGAGGCTTTATTACCAGGAGAACTGCAAAGTCTACCATTACCAACTCCACCAACACCACCACTACTGTCACGACAATTATCTCCACCACCCTGACAACTGCCATCACCAACACCATTATCTCCACCACCCACCACCGCCGCTAACACCACCATTATCGCCACTAACCCACCACTGCCACCACCACCACCATTATCTCCACCAACCCAGCACTGCCATCACCACCACCATTATCTCCACCAACCCACCACTGCCATCATCACCACCATTATCTCCACCAACCCACCACTGCCACCATCACCACCATTATCTCCACCAACCCACCACTGCCATCACCACCACCATTATCTCCATCAACCCACCACTGCCATCACCACCACCACTATCTCCACCAACCCACCACTGCCATCACCACCACCATTATCTCCACCAACCCACCAATGCCATCACCACCATCATTATCTCCACCACCCCACCACTGCCATCACCACCACCATTATCTCCACCAACCCACCACTGCCATCCTCACCACCATTATCTCCACCAACCCACCACTGCCATCCTCACCACCATTATCTCCACCAACCCACCACTGCCATCCTCACCACCATTATCTCCACCAACCCACCACTGCCATCCTCACCACCATTATCTCCACCAACCCACCACTGCCATCCTCACCACCATTATCTCCACCAACCCACCACTGCCATCCTCACCACCATTATCTCCACCAACCCACCACTGCCATCACCACCACCATTATCTCCACCAACCCACCAATGCCATCACCACCATCATTATCTCCACCACCCCACCACTACTGTCACCACCACCATTATCTTCACCAACACACCACTGCCACCAGCACCTTCACCATCACCACCTTCCCCACTTTATCACCTTCATAACTTCAATCACCACCTCTACCACCACTACTACTACGAGCGCCTTCACAACTGCCACCATCATTGTCACCATCACCACCACCATTCCCATCATTCCCACCACTAGCACAACTGCCAGGGTTTGGCAAACTATAGCCTACCGGCCAAACACATCCAACACCTGAATTTGTAGAGTTCACAAGCTAAGAATGATTTTTACATTGTTAAGAGGTTGAAGAAAAGAAGAATATTCCATGGCACATGAAAATTATATGAAATTCAAATGTCAGTGTCTGTCCATCAATGAAATTTCATTGGACTATTCCCACAACTGTCTATTGACATATATCTATGGCTGCTTCTTTACCACAAGGCAGAGTTGAGCAGACGTGACAGAGACCATATTGTTTGAGAAACCTATAACACTTATTATCTTGATCTTTACAAAAAAAAGTTTACTGATTCCTGACCATCACCATACCATACCACCACCACCACCACTACCATCACTACATCACCAACAACCATCATCACCACAACCACCACTACGCCACCACTACTAACAACCCCATCAGTACAAGTAATGTCACCACTACCATTGCAATCATTCCATCAATGACACCCCTTCACACACACATGCACATGCACAAACACATATACACACCCCACTCTATGGTCTGGAGATGTAGAGCTTCCCTATCCGGTCAAAGATTTAAGTTAAAAGACTGTGAGTGTGAACACAGACTCAAACCAGAAGTCTTCCTCCCCACTCACTGACTGAGAGTGACGGAAAGCCTTGGAAGTAATCTTTTCTCTAAAATTCTTGTGGGTAAATCTGTGTTTTTGGAGGGCCAGGGGACTACATCTCTGATAATGTCTAACCATGAGCCTGCACTCACACACTGAGATTTCACACTCTTGGTGTGCCTTAAACACAGTGGCACACCTAGTTTGTAGTGTTTGGGGCTGGGAATCCTCCACTCCGATTTTTGGCAGAAGCAACTGCCCCCTGGAATGTTATGTTAAAGACAGACCTCAAGATATGTCTGTTAATAATGTTCAATGAACATTATTATAATGAACTTGAGTCTGGAATTAAAGGAAGGGAAATAAGCACTGCTATGGTTCCAATGTATGCATCTCCCCAAAATTCATTTGGTGGAAATTAATCCACAAGGAGATGGTATCAAGGAGTGGGCCCCTAGGGAGGTAAACAAGCCATGAGTGTCCTGATGGGATTGCCCTTATAAAAGGGCTTGAGGGAGAGAGTTAGTCCCTTTTGCCCTTCTGCCATGTGAGGACACAGTGTTTGTTCCCTCCAGAGGACCGAGCAACAAGGTGCCCTCTTGGAAGCAGAAAGTGAGCCCTCACCAGACACTGAATCTGCTGGTGCCTTGATCTTGGGCTTCCCAGCCTCCAGAGTGGTGAGAGATAAATGTCTATTATTCATAAATTACCCAGTCTGTGGTATTTCATTATAGCAGCAGGAACGAACTAAGACAAGCATTGAACACATGGTGAAAGAAGCCACAATTAACAAGGGTGAGCAAAAACACCTCAGATCAGATCTACGATGACTGCAGTTATTGACATTATTAGATAAAGGTTATAGAATAACTATAATATATATATGCATATGTATGTTTTAAAAATGGAAGACAGAACTTTTAGAGATAAAAAAAAATACATTGGTAAAATAAAGAACTAAATGGACAGACTGTTACTTCTGGTATTAAAGTTGGCTAGATGCTCTGAGGAATTCTTTTGTGTCAGAATTAGACCCTGGCTTAGAACACATTTGCAGACATTGATGGCTGTAAAGAAAAATCTCCAAAAATTACCCCTGTCCCATGGAAGATTACTGGAAGGGGTGGAGTTGCACTGACTGAGGATGGCAGCAGTGAGAGTGAGTTACACAGCCTTGACAGAGACCCAGCAGAGAGGTTGAGACCGAACCCCTATTTTCAGCTAAGATTCTGTATGGAAGTGGTCTCAAATTTAAGCATGCACCAGAATCATCTGGAAGGCTTGTGAAAATATAGATTGCTAGGCTCTAGAGTTTCTTAACCAGAGTGGAGAGGGACCCCAAATTTTTACTTCTAAGAAGTTCACAGGTGATGCTGATGCTGCTGATCCAGGAACCACATTTTGAGAAACACTGTTTTATAGATTCTAACATGGTTTCAAATAAGTGGTAACCCATGGCTACAAGATGAAATGGAGTCAAACTTCTCTAATAAAAAGACTCCCAGATTCAGCCAAAGAATAAGATCAAGCAATGAGCTGACAATTAACGATGACCATGCACAGAAGGCTGCAATGCCGCTGTGAGTTAGAATCAGTAGGAAAAGAAATAAGGAATAGCTTTGAACCAGCAGGGACTTCAGATATTGTTACAGTAAGAATAGAGAATAGAAAATTATTTATAAAATATTTATATATAAATATGACACTATACATATATAACACAAAGATGAGCAGGTAACAAAAGACTACCAGAAATAAACAAAAAATAAAAAATAATAATAGTTTGAATTGTTAAAAAGTGAAAAAAAGTTTCTGTTGAAATAAAAAATACAACAGAAGAATTAAATTTTAAACAGCAGAATAGACACAGCTGAAGAAAAAGTGTAAACTAGAAGATAGATATGAGAAAAATCCCAAAATGCCTCATTAATAGAAAAAGAGATAGAAAATATAAATGTGTAGCTAAGAGTCTGGAGTCTAGAATGAGAAGTGTCAACCTACTTCTAATAGGATTCCCAGGAAGACAGAAGGAAGAACACTGGGGAGAAAAGAAGTAATACTTCAAGGGCGTTACCTATGGAATTTTTAGAACTGATGAGAAACACAGATTCACTGGTCCAGGAGACACCACACTGACATATGATAGTAAAACTGCTGAATGTGAAGTTGAAAGGTTTTAAAAGCAGTCAGAGGAAAAGGGCAGACAATCTACATAGCAACAAAAACTAGAATGGCAGCAGACATATCAAGCAATAATGGAAGCCAATGGACTGATATCTTCATTAGTCTAAAAGACAATGAATTAGTGATGGAGTTTGGATGTTATTGTCCCCCCAAAACTCATGTGGAAATCTGATGCCCAATGTGACAGTGCTGGACACTGTTTGAGTCATGGGGGCGGATCCCTCATGACCGGATTAATGCTCTCCCTGGGGGTGGGGGTAGTGAAGGAGTTTTCATTCTACTAGTTCCCACAGGAGCTGGTTATTTAAAAGACCCTGACACCTTCTCTCTCTCTCTCTCTCTCTCTCTCTCTCTCTCTTGCTTCTTCTCACCATGTGATCTGCTTATACCTGCTGGCTGCCTGCCACTTTCCGCCATGAGTAGAAATAGCCTGAGGCCCACACCAGATGCAGCTGTCCCAGAATCATGAGCCAAATAAACCTCTTTTCTTTATAAAGTCTCCAGTTTCAGGTATTTTGTTATTGCACACAAAATAGACTAATACAATTAGTTTCTTTGATATATTGAAAGAAATTAACTCTCAACCTGGGGCTGTATATAATACATATAATATAAAATGATCTTTTAAGAGTAAGGTAAAATAAGACATTTACAGGTATAAAAAACTACTTAAACCAAAGGGAATTCTAAAGGATGTACTCCAGAAAGAAGAAAAACAATGCTGGGAGATGGCCTGAGATGCAGGGACTTACGAACAGCTAAGCCAACTACAGGTTTGTAAATCTAAACAAACATTGACTATGTACAAAAAACTAAATTGTGAGGTTCATTTAAAAAAATTTAAACACTGTAAAACAATAATATGTAAATCAGGTAGTGGGTGATTCTAAGATCCTTTTACTGTTCCAGAAGTATGTTAAAATGTTCAGTTTCAGATTTAGTTAAACATGCATAGGTAAATTTCACATACAACTACCAAATGAATATAACTAGTTGTATACATCCCAAACCAGGAGAGAGAAAAAACTAATAAGACTAAAATTAAAAAGTAAAACCTCAATTGATAAAAAAAAGGCAGGAAAAAATATAGAGAGACCAAAAAAAGGAGGACAAAATACAATAAAAAATTAGCATTATAGCAAGTCCAAATATAGCAGTATTCACAACAGATATAAATTAATTAAAATTTACAACTAAAATAAATTGTTAGCCTTGACTTAAATAATACACAGATATACGTTATTTGTAAGAGGCACATCTAAAGCATAAGGACATGGATGCACACTGAAAGTAAAAGGATGGAAAAAAATATACATATAAGGAAATTCCTAAGCAAAAGATGAGAAATCTAGCACAGTTTAATGAATATAAAGCAAAATAGATTTTAAAACGTAGAAAGGGTTACTACATAGCAATATGGTTACTACATAAAAAGGTCCAATTCCCCAAGCATACATAATAATTCTTAACTTTTATGTATAAAATCAATATATATCACATTATACAAAGTAAACTGTATATAATTACAGGGATATGTGATATCTTCACCACCAGAACAGGTGACTTCAAAATATTCTCTCAATTATGTTAAGAAATGAACAGTCCAAAAATAAGACACAGAATATTTGGATAACAATTTTGATCAAATAAGCACTGTTCAAGAATAATATATAAAACTTGGCATCCAACATCGAGAAAATATAGACTCTTCTAAGCACATGCTCTCCCCCCCTTTCCTGCCTTCCTTTCTTCCTCCCTCTCTCCATTCTTTCCTTCCTTCCTTCCTTTCAATAATTGATCAAGTACTAGGCCATGAAGTAATTATGAACAAATTTCAAATAATTAGTACCCTACAGAACACTTTTTCTAACCACAACACGACTGACATAAAGGTTGATACATTTAATATAAACAATACTCATTTGGAGATGAAGAAAAAAAGAAATGTTTTTATCCATTGAATCAAAGAATCATAACAAAATGTAAAATTACCTAGAATTACATCTGAAATTACATACTGAAGCCTAGGGGTGCAAGTAAGCACACTTAGAGGGAAATATATAGCCTTAAGTGCATATATTAGGAAAAAAGTTAAAAAGTAATGAACCAACATCTAAATTACATTTACAAAAATAATAAATTTAAAGGCAAAGAATATATGACAGGTGTTAATAAAGGTAGGAGCAGAAACTAGTGAAACAGAAAGCAAAGATAAAATACAGAGGATCAACAGGGCCAAAAATTTGTTCTTTGAAGAGACAATCCTCTGATGAGACTGCTTAAAGAGAGACAGGGAGCTGCACTTCTGATCCAAGATGGAAGAGTTTTTCCCCTCTCTCCAAAACCTCTTTAAACTGTTACTGGAAGAATAAGAAATATTTTAATAGAAGAGAAAATGGGAAGAAATCCTTAAAAAAACATACAATTTAAAAGAGTCATAGTGGATTAGAAGCTCAACAAATGGCTAGAAAAAGAAAGTTGGTGGAAGATGCAGCCTGGAATTCGTGTGAGGACCCAGACACAGGCTGACGCCGTTCTTCACGTTAGAACAATGCACATTGGAAAGAACGGGACAAGGCCTTCAAAGCTGAGAGAAAAACTTTAAAAGTATGTACTCAACCAAGCAATCATTCAAGTATGAGCAAAAGCCAAAAAGGAAACAAAACAATGACACAGATATTTTCAGGAATCTGAGAATTTATGTTGCACACACGCTGTCTGAATATGTAACTTACAGATTTACTCCAGAAAAAATGAAAGTGAAAAACCAAGGAAGTCGATAAGTGGGCATGAAAGAAACAGTGAATAACTCAATAAATAAATAAAAAGAAATCCCCATACAGCAACTGTTCAGCAGCGATCTGCCCAATTTATGACAAACACCAGTGAGCCTCATAAAGACCATCCTTGTGAACAGGAATGACAGGACACACATAAAGCTGCAAGACACCAGTGCAGGACGCTGTGAAGAAGGGGTAGGTTTCTTCCCTCGATGTGAAAAGACGTCATTTAGAAACCAGAAAAAGACACACGACCACAAAAAGTGTTCAAGAATTCAATAGGTTCAAATGTAAAGCAAAACAAAACTTCTCATTACTTTGATCAGTTGAGGAATTTAAAAAGACAGAATCCATTTGACCTAGACATAAAGAATATTTTCCTTCCTCTGATCGGGGGTTACAGTTCTGGGAAACCAGTGCAGAGGTGATATTATTGCATCACAATTTAGGTTTAAAGTCATAATGTTTATAGGATCATGATAATAAATGTTTAATAATTTAACATTTGGAATCTATATATAGACCAAACATACTAAAAAATAGATTTTAAAGGTTACCAATCCAGACAAAATTGGCATCATCATCACAAAATGCCGAGAAGCACTGGGCATTTCCTAAATGCCAAGCACTGTGCTAAAACCTTTATAAGGACTACCCTGTTTAATTTTCACAATCACCCCTTAAAGTAGGTGTTGCTGTCATCCTCGTTTCATAGATGGAGAAACTGAGCCATCAAGCATGTAAGTAACCTGCTAAGTGCTTTCACCTGTAAGCCGCAGAGCTGATGTCACACCCAGGAAGCCTGATGTTAGGGTTTGACTCAGGACCACTAAGCTAGACACCCTCATTCTGATGAAGAACGAGGACAAGCCGGCCTCAGTAGGAAGGCAGATGGGAAGGAGAGGAGAGCAGGCAAGCGTGCCAACCACTGCGCTGGTGGGCAGGGGAGAGGGGACGGAGGCTTGACAAAGTTCATTTAAAGATACAGCAGGAACCCAGGGAAGGACTCAGAATAATCCAAGCCTGAGAAGTGGGGAGGAGGGGGAAGGAGATGGGCAATAGTGTAAGTGAACTAAATTCCAACCTCCATGAGCTGACTTCTATCCTTCCAAGGCCGGGAGTCCACTGGAGAGACCCTACAGTCAGCGCGTCAAGCAGCGACTGGATGAACATGGCAGTCAAGGAAGGGCCATACCTGTCAAAAGAGGGAGGGGAGCAGGGGCTGCCTCTGGGAAGCAGGCTGGGTACGGAGCAGTACGTTAGGAGCCCGGGGAGAGCTCTGGGATTTTCATTACTGTTTTTGTGTACCACCTATATTTTTAATACATGCCAAAATAACCACATAAAAATACCCTTTAAAAATCACTTCACGGTGGAGAGACTAGAACCCATGTGCATTGCCGGTGGGATGTAAAATGGAGCAGCCACCGTGGAAGACATTATGATGGTTGCCCCAAAATTAAACACAGAATGACCATATAATTCAGCATCTCCACTGCTGGGTATATACCCAAAATAATTGAAAACAGAGGCTCCAACAGATATCTGGGGACTCCATGACTCACAGTAGCCAAAGGACAACAGATGAAAGGATAAACAAAATGTGGTATATACAAACAATGGAATACTATTCAGCCTTAAAAAGGAAGAGAATTCTCATGTGCTACCACGTGGATGAACTTCGAAGACGTTATGCTGAGTGAAATAAGCCAGTCACAAAAGGAGAAATGCTGTGTGATTCTACTTACATGAGGTACCTGGACTTGTCAAATTCATAAAAACAGAAGGTAGAATGTTGGTTACCAGGGGCTGGGGGAAGAGGGGATGGAGGAGTTGTTGTTCAGTGGGGACAAAGTTTCAGTCTGGGAGGATGAAACATTCTAGAGATGAGTGGTGGTGACGGTCGCACAACCATCTGAACGTGCTTAATGTGACTGAACCGTACATTTAACAATGATTGAAATGGTAAATGGTATGTCACGTATATTTTACCATGATAAAAAAAGCATTTTCCTCAAGAAAAAGAAGCAGTGGCATTGACGTACGAGCCTAAGATATGGTACATTTGAACTTATTAGAATTTAATATAAATTAGTTCTTTTACTACTTTCTGGAAAATACAAGAACTTTAAACATATTAATTCTGATTCTAATCTACCAATGTAGAACTACTGTTATCCTTATTTTTAATTCTATATAATATGTATAAATATAAAAAATATTATATAAGCTATCAAAACATATAAAATTATATATTAAATATATGCAAACTCTACAACATTTTATTATTATTGTTTTATGCAATCAATGTTCATTTAGGCTTACCCACATACATAAAGGTAGGCTCAGGGGAAAACCTGTCATATTTCAATTGTCAGAAGCCATTGATTGTAAGATGCATTCCTATTCAGAAATTTTAACATTGAAAAGAAGATAATGTGCATCTTAGAATCAGAGAAATGCAACATTAAAGAGAAAATAAACTAAAAGAGAGAGAGAACTGCAGACTGTAACATTTTGTCCAGAAAAATCCCTCAGCATGGGTTAGTTCCTAAATGGATTTTATCTACTGTAATTACATTGTGCTTTTTTTGTAATGGTGGTGGTGGTGCTGTGTGCACATGTGTGTGTGAGGGAGATAGACAGAAGGAGGAGAGGGAAGGGAAGAATCCACTGTTCACTAGGGGTTTCCAATAGACCGAGTTTCACGAGAAATATAAATTATCAAAGGAGTCACATGGCTTCTGCTCTCTGTATCAACAGTAAAGACACATAGCACAGAACTGGATATGGACTGCTGTTGCTAGAATCCATTTCATGGAGAAGGGTAAAAAGAAAACTGCAAGAATCATATGCTTCTTCCTTTCTCAAGTTCACAGAATGAATCCAGGAGTGAGAACATGGCCAGCACATCATTCACATCGTAAACATCTAGTGGAAGACACTTAGGTGCAACATGCTGTCTCAGATACCCACAAATGCAAACCAGTAGGGAGATTTGCTTTTTTCTGTGCCATGTTTTTTTACCAAACCTCAGATGTGCTAAATAAACCCAAAGCATAAAAACAGAAATGATGATTCCCTCATCTTTCTTGTAGCTAGTGCCTCTTCAATACTGAAACACAGTTTCTTTATTCCATAGGTTAAGAAGTCAATGCACAATCGTGTGGACCATGTCCATGGCCTGCCTTCTAATTAATGAACATCATAAACTATCAAACTGCTTCCTGGACCTTCATATAGAAACAAAGGACCAGCTCTGTCTGGAAAACACTTAAAAAAAATCAGTAGCTGAAATCAGTTCATCAGAGTTCTCTGATGTGAAAATGAATCACATTTCAATCCAGCATTGCTCTGCTAACATCTCAAGTTCATTCCTGCAGCGTTCTCTCTTCAGCTCTCCTCTGCAGCCAGTGAGGGCTTCACAGACCAAAGAGGTGAAGGACCACAAATTGGAATAAAGCACACACTCCAAGGAACCTGCTGTGCCAGCCTTGGTTCACTTGGGGGAGTGTCTATGGCGAATGACAAAGGTCAGAGGCTTCAGGAAGACAGGGGTGGCGATGGCCCTAACTGTAGGTCACCAAATTGCCAACAGACATGAGCTAGTTTTTTCTCAGGTGAATTCCTCAATGTTCTGTGGACTGTGCTTTAGAGAGTGAAAACTCAAAGTTGAGAGGTATGCTTTAGTAGGGAATAAGGAGGTGAGTCATACCTGGGACAGCACAAGGGTCCTTGGGAATCAGAACTCAGCAGGAAACCAGAAGCTGGGACATGGGAAGGGCCAGCCAGGCAGTGACTCAGATCACCTCCTGCCCCGAGCTTCACAAGAACTGAGCTTTCTCTTGGAACAAGTGGTTTCTCCTGGACAAGAACATTTCTCTGAAAGGTTAGTTGAGCCCCAAAAAGTAAGAAAATAGAAAATCAGCCCCTCTGGTGATTCAGTGCTTGCAACAGGACACAGACAATTCTCACAACTGTGCTTCTGCACAGGAATCCTATCACAGCTAGAAAACCACCTCCAACCCTGTTCCTGAGCCACTGCCCCTTTCTCCCAGAGGCAGCCCTGGCCCCGCCGGGTTACTTCACCTCCTGCACAGAGACTACTGACACTCCCAATTGTTGAGCAGTCTATGCTTCCCCCTAGGGTCCAATACAGACCTGCTGCCTTCCCCACACAACTGCTCCTGAGAATCATGTAGCTAGGGCTCCAGTCAGGTAAGAACCTTCTCCTCCCTATGGAGGATGCGTCCAAATTCCACATACATGGTGCATTTACTTGCTGCAGCAGCCAAATTCAACCAATTTCACTGGACTATAGGTAGGCTCCTTTCGGTGTTTGGCAGGTGGGCTTCAACTGACGTGAGACTCGAAGTCATGAAATATAAGCACCATAGAATGCTGGATCGTAAATGTCAACACGGGTGAGAATAGTATTACAGGTGATGAATTAGAGATAGAACAGAGAACTCATGCCCCCGTCCAAGGTTCTAACCAACTTCCTGCTGAAACACAGACCTGGTATTGCCAGATCTTTAAATTTCTCAGGAGAAATTGGCTTTAAACTCTTTGCCAGACTACACACTTCGAAAACCTCCTGCAACGAAGCATCTAAATATGGTGCATAATACAGTGAAAGATTTCTTTAAAGGCACAGCTGAGGTCACAAGAAAGCAAAGAAAATCCTCAGGGGCTAAAATTAAAGAGGGGAGTGAAATAGCGTTACACGCCCATTGCTGCTGCCACATCGGGGAAAGGGTGGAGGGTGGCCAATCTTGGGAAACAAGGCCTGGGCTTTAGTGGCCATGCAAAGAGAGGACACACAGCCTTGCATCTCCTCAAGGAGGGAGCAGGAGCTGAAAGCCCTACACGAATGTGGCAACCTGAAAGAATGACAGGTGCAGTGAAAATGTGGATCCATGTCACACAGGTGTCAGTGCAGTGAGGGAAAAACTGGGAGGCTGACTCAGCCTGGCACAGGAGAAAGGTCTATGCTGCAAACTCAATGTCATGTGGACCTGGGGTTTAAAATTTTTAATAACTGTACAGTCAGAAAACCCCTAAGCTAAAGAGCTAACATAAAAAGTGGTATCAAGTCAGTGATTCCTAGAGGTACCTGTCAGACACACCCTCACTTCAGGAAATCCTCAATGACAATTTTCAATTAAATTTCCACTGAGGAAAGTGTCAATTCTAAATTTTAAAATCTACCAAGAAAGAGTCCGTCATGATTCTGATTCAACTGATAAAGAAGCCTTCCAAGAACTTCAGATAATTAATGAGTCTCTTTTAAGATATTCAAAGCATACAAGAAGGAACTATATCCACGTGGGAAAAAATACAATATCAAAAGAGACAAGGCAAATAGAATTTTCTGAAATAAAAAATAAACATTGAATTTAAAATGTGATGGGTGAGTTAATAAGCAATCTACAAATATGTGATGAGGGAATTAATGAACTGGAATGTGGAACTGATGATACTACCTAGAATTCAACATACAATGGAAAATATGAAAGATCTATTAAAAGACAAGAAGATAAACATAAGAATGTCCTTCAATCAACTAAAAGAAATTCTGGAAGAACAGACTGGGAATTCCAGAGTGAGAGAACACTGAGAATGGGGAAATGAAAATGTCTGAAGAGACCTGACAATTTATCAGAACTAATGAAAGATGTGAATTTGCAGATTCAGATACACATAATGCAAGGTAAAGAAAAGCTATTCCACACTTATACATCTTATAGTAGCTATATAAAACAAAACACAATAATGTGCTCTTAACCACAGAAAAAACTTAGATGTCCCACAGGAGAAAAGCAAACCAAGAATAGATTTTTCAACAACAGCAACAGAAACCATAAGAAAATCAAAAATAATTTCAAAGTTCCTGAGAGAGAAAACACTTTCAATTTAGGATCTCTATACCTAGTTAAACTATCATTCACAAATGAGAACAAAATGTCTATGTCCAAAGACTGAGAGAATGAACCACTAACAGACCTTCATTAGAAGAACTACTAAAGTGTGTCCTCAAGACAAAAGGAGACTGATCACAGAAAGTAAAAATGAGATGCAAGATGAAAATCAAATGAAGAATATGGGTAATCTTTACTAAGCATGACCACAGAAAACAACCGCAAAAATAATGACAATAATGATGAATTCTGGTGGAATAAAAGTGAGAAGGAACTGAAATATTGAACAGTAATGTGAGAAAGGAAAAGGAGTCTAAGATCCTTGTATGGTAAAGGAGAAGGTTGAGGACAATATTAACTCTAGAATTTGCATATTAAGACACGTATATTTAAAAATTAAGGGTAACATCTAACTATATAAATAAAAAGTGTACTTCTAAACAAGTAGAGAGAGAAAAGAAGAAATAAACAGTGTAAGAGAAACTGGAGCTTCAGAATGATTTTATAATGACCAATAATTGAAAAATATATTCTTATATATACTTAAGATATATAACGTATATATATTTAAGTATAAATATATATACAGAGAGAAACATATATACAAACACATACATATACATACATGCATATGTGTGTGTACACTAAATTCCTCTAGGGGCTAAATAAAACACACTCATAGCCCGTCAGACTGTAAACTCAGAGACTCAGGTGTCTGTGCCAAGGAATTCTGCCAAAATTACAGGGAACCAGGGACATCATCACACAGTAAACCGATGCTCACTCCAGAGAGATTTACACCTCAAGCCTATAGAATTCTTCATATATTTTATCTGTGTGTTTTTTTTTACTCTGTGGTACTTTTGTAAATCACTATGAATGCATTCTATCATAGATCTCGACATCTAGCCAATTGTTTTATTTCTCATTGATCTGACAGCCACAGTCTCCATCTAATCACTAGGTACCCTGCTTCTACCTCTATTTATTTCCTTTTTCTTTCTATTCCCATGATTATTCTAGTATGTGCTGTGGGGGAGGTGGGAGTGGGAGCTGGAGCAATCTCATCTTTTTATCATTTTGAAGAACTACGTTTATTTCGTTTCCAGTTCCTAGTCTTATTTTAACTTTTGCATGCTCATTTGCTTTTTAATTTTACTTTAAAATATAATCCTTAACTTTTAGGTTTTCCCCTTAATTTTGTTGGCTCTAGGTTTTTTGCTTGTTCGTTTGTTTTAACATTTATTTTAAATCTCTTATTTTGCCTACCTTTTTCTTCATTGGGGCTTTTAAATTATATGACATTTAAATATTATCCCCCTTAAATTTACTGTTCTACTTACCCCATTTTTTGTTAGCCTTCCCCCCTTTAACTATGTTTTATCCCCTCCTTTCCTGGGGGGTTTTCTTGCCTTTTTCACTGGTTTTTCTTTTATGACCACATTCTGTACCCAGCATACTCTGTAGTCTCGCCTGCAGCGGTCCGCCTGGGCCCCAGGCTCTTCTGAGAGATCAAGGCTGCACCCCCAGAGGGTGCTTCCCTGCAGGATAGCAGCTTCCCTGGGCAGGTGCCTGGGTTTGTGGAATAGCAACTCCTGGGGTCTCACCAGCCCTTCTCGAAGATGAGCTCCTCGGGAGGGATGCATGAAGTCTGGGCAAATGGTGTCCACAGTGTGTCTTGGACAGGAGAAAACAGATGGTCGCAGGAGGCCCCTGCTGGCTGCTTCTCTGCTGCTGGGATGGTGGAGGTTGGTCCAGCTCAGACGTCTCACTCACACCCGCTGCTGCTCACTTGTTTCTAGCAAGAAAAGCCCCGTCTGCACCTGTCCTCGCAACATAGAAGGAGCCTGCCTCTTCTGCGTGCTTCCTGGGTGCATCCAAGGGGCCTCCTCTGCAGTGGCGCTCCTGCCTTCTGCCCACTGGCAGCTGGCCCTGCCTGGCTCCATGCTCACAGCAGTCCCGTGGTGGCAAGGACTGGGTCCCTGGGGGAGCAGAGAGACGAGCTAGGAGCAGGGCTTCAGACAAAGGGGCCCATGGTGAGCTCTAGACGGCTTCTTCCGGAGGAGCCTAGCTCCTCCCAGCCAGCCCTGGCAGGGTGACATTGAACTGAGCCTTACGCTCTTCCTTGGCAACCATGGGCAATGAAGACGATGCATCAGGAAAGCCAGGAGTTCCTGGTGCGGCAAGTTCTGACAGCCCCACCCCCAGCTCTCACTGCCCTGCGGTCCACCGTCCTCCTACAGCAGGGACCACTGCAGGCCGCAGACCTGGCACCACTATCAGGGTCCGGAGCAGCCTCGCCATGGAGGACAGCAGAGGAGGATGCAGCGCCAGCACCCCACCTCTGCGTTGTCTCCCGCAGCCCCAGGTGGGCACGCATGATGGTGGGTCACTGCCAGCTGCCCTCCCCTCCCTGCCCACTTACACTCTCGACTCCCATCGCCTCCTGGAACCACCTCCCAAGGAAGCCACATGCAACCAAACCCTTGTCTCGGGTGGCTTTTGGTGGACCCAGTTAAGACACCTGGGTCTGCTGGCCCAGTGCCTCCTTTACTCTACTATCCCTTCCCAACTGAATGAGCAGCCAGTTGCTGGCCCTCTCGCCCACTACCCAGCCTCTTTCCTGTGGCAGACTCCAGCCTGCAGCCTGCCCCTCCCAGGTGTGGGGGCCACAAGGCCCTAGGCCCCACCGATTCCAGGACTGGTGTGGTCTGCTCTGGAGTGCACTAACTTGGCTTGCACTGGATAGCCACTGTCCTGGAAGTCGCAGAATCGGCAGACTAAATAAGCGGAGAGAAGCCAACAGGCACTTTCATTTCAGGGATGGACAGTCCCTGGGTGGTGCCCATAGGGGCAGCAGCTCCTTTACAGCAGCAGGGCCAGTCTGGGACTTCCAGAGAAGGACATTTTCTGGTTGGCATTCATATGACTTCAACAGACTTGAAGTTTAGAAAGATTATAGTTTGGGATCTTATTTCTTCAGTTTTCAAGGAAAAAATAAAAGTGCCAGTGCACCAGTAGAGTGGCCTCCCTTAACTCTGGGAGCTTCGGAGGACTGGTGTCAAGTTTGCCATCCCCTCAGGGGGCCTTCTTTCTCCTGAGCCTGGCTTGATTTCCTGACTCTGGGGTGTGTGGTGTGGTCAGCACACTTGTATTTCCCTTTCTGGGCACTGGGGCACTGTTCGCAGGCACATGGCACATTCTAACTTCATCCCATTCCACCTGCTCTTCTCCCCACTTGCTGAGAACATGGGGGCCTGGATTGTGAGACCCATACCTGGGCAGTAGGGGGCTCCCAGCTGCAGCTGCAGTAACCTAAATGCAACTCCTCCCTCAGGCGGTTTATGAATGGAACCTGGCGCCAAACGAAAGCACTTGGGAAAAACTGGGGGCCAGGGCTGAAGTGTGGGGGGCTAACTCATACTCGAGGGGTCAGCATTTGAGATTACATCAAAGCCCCTCTTTTATTTCTGCTGTCCTGGGACATATATTCTGCACTAGTTAAAAGAAAACATCTCCCCATAGCAATGTTGTTCTGGAGACCACCTCTAGTTACCATGGGGCCCCCAAATTTGGCAGAACAGGGAGAGTGAGGCAACTGAGAAATGCTGATTTTTTTTTAATGACATGTCACTATGTACTAGCTTTAAGTGCTGCAAGGGGACAGTCTAGCCTCTTACACCCTACAATTGGATTTCTGATCTCCTAAAACAATTCCCAGCCCCACCACGCCCTAACGTGCAGGACTCGGTCTCCTGAGAAGAACATCGAGTATCCAGTCAGCAGAAACAGCTGCAGCACATTAGCAGAGTAGAGTTTAAAACAACAAGTGTGGGTGGAGGTCACCTAGGATCACATTGCATTTAAATTTTATTAAAAATGGGCCGGCCCGGTGGCTCCCGCCGAGGGTTCGAATCCCATATAGAGACCAGTTCCCGCTCACTGGCTGAGCAAGGTGCGGGCGCAACACCAAGGGTTGCGATCCCGTTGCCGGTCCCTGGTACGGGCATGACACCGAGGGTTGCAATCCCGTTACCGGTCAGTAAAAAAGACAAAAAGGAAAAAAAAATTTATTAAAAATGTCACAGCACCATTATAAAACAAACCCTGAGGTGTAAGAAATCCATGTGTATTCCTGAAATCCACCCAAATTTAGCTGCCAGGTTGAGTAAGGGGGGACAGATCCAGGGTGTGGATACTCAGGAACCAATCTGACCCCTCCTTTCATCCTACTGAAAGGACTCTAAATGGCAGCAAACCAGGAGGACGCTTTTCTCATCTCTGCAGCCTCAACCTCTCAGAAACATGCGACCTATGGCAGCTTCCTCCTCCTGGAGATAACTTCCCCATGGCTTCCCTGACGGCACCTTCTCCTGCTTTCCCTGCTGCCCTCCAGGTCTCCCCACCCACTCTGTGCCAGGTCTTCTGTCCAGCCTTTGGGTGTTGGGTTTGAACCCTTTTCTAACTCATACTCTCCCTGTAGTACATGGTGCTGACTGCCACCCATGTGCCAGTGACCACCCTCTACCAGTTCCTCCCACCACCTGTTCACCTGCCCAAGCCCCAAGCCTGGGAGTCTGTTTCCCCACCACCTCCTCCATGCCATCATGATCAAGTCGTTGACAAGTCCTGAGAGGTCTTCTACCCTATCCCAGGCTATCCCCATCTCTCACCCAGGCTACTTCACAACACTCCACCCCCTTCCCCACATCAATGCTGGCTAGTGCAGTGGCCACAGGGGTGTTTCACAAATATGATGATCTTATGACACCCTGCATAAATTCCTTCAGTGACACTGCTCCCGGGGTACAGATGAGGCCCAGCATTAGCCAACCCCTGCAAAATTCTCCACCTAGACTCTCAACCACCCCACACACACACACCCCCACCCCCGCCCAGTTCTCTGTGCTCCAGCCTCCTGGCCTTCTTTCATTTCTTTGAAGTAAAAGCTGTTAATGAACTACAGATTTAAAAGTTTGGATCTTGGGCCGACCCCGTGGCGCACTCGGGAGAGTGGTGCTCCCACCGCGGGTTCGGATCCTATATAGGGATGGCCGGTGCACTCACTGGCTGAGTGCGGTGCAAGCAACACCAAGCCAAGGGTGGCGATCCCCTTACCAATCACAAAAAGGACAAAAAAAAAAAAAAAGTTTGGATCTTGATCCATTCTGAAGAAAACTGGAAATTAAGACCTCCCATGCTTCACCACGGGGACAACAAAGGCCCAGACTCAGCCCCGCACACATGGAGACCCAGAGCCATGCCAGGACACTCAGCCACAGGTGGCTGGGGGCGCAGCTTGGCTGGCCTGGGTGTCCCTCACTTTGTCTCATGCCCCACCATTCCCTATTGTTTCTGATGGGCTTCTCTCAACATTCCAGTGATTTACGTGCATCTTCGTGTGCTCCCTGGGCTGGATACGCCACCATCTCCTCTGCGCTGGAACAAGCCGTCCAAGAGCTAGGCAGACTGTCTGCAGAGCATAAAGCTGCTCTCCAGGATCCCGCGGAGCTATTCAGTAGGGACCGTGCTCATGACATTCCCGCGGTGCACTTGGCAGATGAGCAGCCAGCACCCCCCCGCAGCGGGCCTCGCCCCCGATGCTGGGCACATCAGGGTCCATCTTGCCAAGTGCACACTTCACCTGCGGTGGGAGGCAGGCCAGGAGTTCAACAAGCAAGTTATGAAGATAAGTGTCCTGGGCGAGAGCAGTGGAGAGCCAAGGTGGGGGGTGGGTGGTTCCCAGCAGGACACTTTGCAGTGACGCTCATTGCTCCTATGAGAACTGCATCTCACCTCTGGAGCAGAGCGGAGCTTCTCACGAGCCCGTCTATTTTTACCGCATGGACACTGTGAGTCATGTTGCTGACGGTCTCTCCCTCTGCATCACTGCTGCTGAGCTCTCAGCCAGCTCTGGACAGACCTCCCTCCTGGTTTAATCTCATTTTTTCCCAATCTTCTCCCTCTACCTTGTTACCATCACCTATGCATTTAGTCAGTTGACTAACCAACTCATCATATTGGCACGTGTCTTTGTCACACTCTGGGTGATAAACGCCATGCACAAGCAACCCATTCCCAGCCATGCTTGATTCCCATCCCCTGGCAGCCTCCCTCTGGTGAGAGCAGCCAGCTCCCTCCACGTCCTCAGGCAGGAGCAGCTGAGCGGAGAGGCTGAGGGGCCCTTGCTCACCAGCCACAGCTGAAAACCATGAATCTGACCATCCAGCTATCTGGAATAAAGGGCCCTTGAAACTTGGAAAACAACTGCAATAGATAGGCTTAACGCTATGACATCTTGAATGATCACTGAACTTAATTTTGTCAAAGTTCAAATTCACTGAAGATCTTAACTTGTCAGAGATTAAAGTGGAGAAAATATAAATGCAAAGATAAAAATCCCTTGAAAGTGCTTCTGAGATACATCAGAGATGACGCTATCACACAGTTGCTGTCACCTACATATGTTATTACTTTTAACAGAGAACAGCCCCACAGCCTCACACCTTCCTAACCAGCAGCCACATGGTCATGCACCCTGGTGGATATGCATTGGATCTGGAAAAGCACATTAGCATGATCTTAAGAAAGATTTGGTTGGGACATCCATGGAATGAAGCTTACTCTTAAGTCAGTAAAATAGTTGCTGGGTCAGATGAATGATTGTTTTGAAGTCACATTCTTTCCCAGCAGAGTCTGCAGGAAAAGATTCATTTGTGAGGATTTTGAGAGACTCTGTCTCCCTGAGATTCATTCCTGTCTATGCCCAGGATGTGATTCATGCTGAAGAGACTAGGATGCGCTGTGAATCAGAGCAGCAATATCGATGCACAAGCAGAGCCCTTTCCCAAGTGACGCTGTCTCCTGTGTGACACAACCCCTGCTCCCCACTGTCCTGGGACAGAACTCACTCAGTGAGTGACTAGGAGAAAAGCAGGTGATGCAGAACAGGCCTACCATTTCAACAAGATTATGATTCCTGCATCCAAGGCGATGCCCAGGACTTCCCAGAAGCAGGCCCAAGATGAGGATTTGAGTGTAAATCGTTTATTTGGGAGGTGGTTCCAGAAAGCACGGGACAGGTCATAGAAAGTAAGGTGGGAACGAGAGGAAGGCAACAAGGTGTGAGTATGTTAAGCCTGTTTCTATGCAGGCAGCCAGGGCTCGTTCCCGCTGGAGACGTCTGGAGATGGCGTAGAACACGCACTCAGAGTTATCCCACTGAGGGGCGAGGGAGCTGGGGCCTTTGTCTGCCCACTCCCTGCCCATTGCTGGTCAAGGGCCGCTCGTGGAACACTCACTCTCTAGCCCTGGAAGCTTGCCTGGTGTGGAACGAGCATTGTCCCGTGGTGGGAAAAGAGCACGCAGACTAAAAAAGTCACAGGTGTCAGCTGTGAGAAGCTTTGCGCTTGCAGAAGAGACACTGCGAGGGATTCTCTTTAACTCCCTAAAATACCGCCGATCGCGTGATGGATGGGTAATATCACAGGCACATGGATCAAGCACCTCACAGTTAAATACATCACAACCGTCCTGGCACGTGGACACTGCCGTTACCAACACCATTTTCAGAAGAGGAACTCAGGTCCAGAGAGGTCAAGTCAGCTGCTGCTGACCAGACAGCTAATGAGGGGCAAAGCTGGAATCTGAACCCAGCAGTCTGGCCTCACAGCCTCTGTCCCCAATCCCCAGCTTCCCACCAGAAACGTAGTCGGCCACATAAAGGGACTGAACACAGCATAGCCTAGGGCCTGAAATAAACTTGGAGGATGATAAGTGGAATCCTGTAAATTAGTGGGAAAAGGCTTCGTCAGCTCCTGTTGCTTAGTGTAGCATCAAATACACGACATCTTAGCCACGGCCCAGCCACGGCCATGGCTAGTGCTCTACAGAGGCTGCAAAGGCTGCAGAAGCTACTGGCACGATCTTCAGGTCCCAGAGGAACCGTCATTTTCAAGAGTTTTAAAATATTACATATAGAAGTACAGTGTTCAAAGCAAAGCACAAACCACATTTTTAAAGTATAAAGTAAACTTTACATTATACATAGATAGATGAAACATAAATATACTATCTACATAGGTGGATAAATGGATGGATTCCTAAAAGGTTCAAATTATTTTAGTATACTTGCTGGCTTGAGGAAATGTCATTTTTTTTTCCTTTAGGGTTGATATGGTAGAGTTGGTAAGCCACCCAGTTTCTGTTTTCAATTTTTCTTTCCTAATTAGAAAACTCTCCCCTAGGGCTCTCCTGGAGGCATGCACACGCTCTGACTGTCAGCGTCAGATCACAAGTGCCATTATTTTGCTTTGTGGAAAATGGGTCTCCCACGGACTGGACAGGCTCCTGAGCACAATCCCACATTTTGTAGCGTCCTTCTCAGTGGGGCAGAGTGCTGATGTATGGTAGACAAAAGCTAACAGGATCAGCATTTACAAAGCTGAGTTTAACTAAGAACTCTGCGGAACCGGACAGGGTCTAAAGTCTAAAAGGCCTCTGTGGTACCCTGGGTTTTACGGTCTGTAACAGGCGTGGTACACATCACTGGAATTAAGATAGAGGCGAGGAGAAAAGTGTCTTTTGTTTGCAAGCTAGAAAAATCAGATTCTCTACGTTGACACTAAAAGGCCCAACCAGCCCAATGCTCTGTGGAAACTCATGGAAAAGGATAAAAACAGCACTTGATAGAAGGAAAGTTATTCCATCCTTTTTTTTGAAGCATATAAGGTACAGTATTTCTATTTTTCTGCCATTTTCTATAAGTGGCATCTTCCAAATGTATTTATCCACTATAAAGAAATGTTAAGTCCCATTTGGCATCACTTTAAGTGTCATTTGTGAGATATGAATGGGCAGACCACAGCTGCCTAGAGGACCAGGTGCCAGCATGTCCCCGTGCTTTTGTCTGCAGGTTGTGCCCACACTGACCCAAGTCTGGCCCAAACTGACGTGATAAGTGGATGACTCCTGGCCTTTTTTTGTTTCTCTCCCCTGATGCCCACCTTTTGGCCATTTTATTTCTCACTAAATCTGGGGAGATGAGCAGGCATGGAGAGGGCGTGATTATGGCCCTTCTAAATGCAGCTGTCTGTACTGGAAACACCCTGTGCTCAGAATCATTGGCATTAATGGCATGGTAGATGGGCATCTATTATCCTCACCCCCTCGGTGATTCAGCAATCAGCCTTACATATATCCATGTCAGCTATTCATAAAGATTTTCATCATGTTTTACAGAAGTTTTAAATGGTGAGAGAGTGGTCACTCCCTGTTTTATCTAGAATGCTTATTTTCCTGCTTCCTCTCCCACCAGTGGGCAGCCTGTGCCAGGACAAGGCAGTTGGCACAGTGAACATCTTCTGCAAAGTTAGAAAATCTAGGCAGATACCCACACCCGCCGTGCATGTCACTTCTAATCAGCATTAGGTGCTGTACATACTCATGTCACGACAGGTCGGCACATGCTGGCAGTCTCCCATGGTCATGGGTATACATCCTAACTGCCATTTATGTGTGGTGTGTGGCGCACCCTCACCTGGGCAACAGCAGTGGGTGGTGGTGAATGGGGACCAATTACCCCTCAACGCCCACCTGAGGAAACCGTGCCACTGGGTGACAGAATGAGAGAACAGAAAGCCTCATTTCCTGTTCCTCTTCTGAACACTCTCGATTGAACTGGATCAGGAAAGACTTCCATTTGTCCCTTTAAATGGGTGACACTCGCGACTCTCAAGAGTCCACTGACAGGTATAGCCACTGGGGAAAGCAGTGTGAAGGTTCCTGAAAGAATTAAAAATAGAACTGCCATATGGCCCAGAAATCCCAAAGGAACAGGAATCGGGATCTGGAAAAGACACCTGCACTCCCATGCTCACTGCAGCACTATCCACAATAGCCAAGAGATGGAATTAACGAGAGCGTCCATCAGCGGATGATCCGATAAAGAAAATGTGGCACATATACACAATGGAATATTATTCAGCTTTAAAAAAGAAGAAAATCCTGCCATTTGCAACAACATGGATGAGCCTGGAGGACATTATGCTAAGTTAAAAAAAGCTAAGACACAGGAAGACAAATACTGCATGACCTCATTTTCATGTAGAGTCTAAAACAGACAAACTTATAAAAGCAGAGAGTACAATGGTGGTTTCCAGGGCCTGGAGGGAAACTGGGGAGATGTTGGTCAAAGAGCACAAAGTCTTGGTTATACAAGGTGAATAAATCCTGAGATCACTGTGCAACATAGTGCCTATAGTTAACAAATCTGTATTGTGGGCCGGCCCGGTGGCGCACTGGATAAGTGCGCCGCTTGGGAAGCGCGGCAGCGCTCCCACCGAGGGTTCGGATCCCACATACAGCCCGGCCGCTCACTGGCTGAGCGAGGCGCAGGGGCAACACTGAGGGGTGCGATCCCGTTGCCGGTCCCCGGTCCGGTACGGGGGCAACACTGAGGGGTGCGATCCCGTTGCCGGTCCCCGGTCCGGTACGGGGGCAACACTGAGGGGTGCGATCCCGTTGCCGGTCCCCGGTCCGGTACGGGGGCAACACTGAGGGGTGCGATCCCGTTGCCGGTCCCCGGTCCGGTACGGGGGCAACACTGAGGGGTGCGATCCCGTTGCCGGTCCCCGGTCCGGTACGGGGGCAACACTGAGGGGTGCGATCCCGTTGCCGGTCCCCGGTCCGGTACGGGGGCAACACTGAGGGGTGCGATCCCGTTGCCGGTCCCCGGTCCGGTACGGGGGCAACACTGAGGGGTGCGATCCCGTTGCCGGTCCCCGGTCCGGTACGGGGGCAACACTGAGGGGTGCGATCCCGTTGCCGGTCCCCGGTCCGGTACGGGGGCAACACTGAGGGTTGCGATCCGTTGCCGGACACGGAAAAACGACATAAGACAAAAAAAAAAATCTGTATTGTATACTTAAACATGTTAAAAGCATAGATCTTATGTTGTGCTCTTATCACTAATAATAATAATAATAATAATAATAAATAAAGAGGGGGAGGAAATTTTTGGAGGTGATGGATGGGTTTATGGCATAGATTGCATTGATGGCTTCATGGTGCACACTTACCTCCAAACTCATCAAGTTTAACGTATACATTAAATATATACAACTTTTTGCATGTCAATCATGTTCAAAAAGTGTGTTGCTTTGTTATTTTTTAGAGTCCACCAACTGTTTGAATGCTTCTTCAGGGTCTAGGCTGTGCTTTCAGCATTTGGAAAGACTACCCTAGAATGGGGCGGTGAGAGCTTTGGGTGTTTATTTAAATGTCTGTCAGTGCCTCAGGCTGATAGCAAAGTCTTCTCTGTATGAGAGTGGGCATTGCATTTCAGTGTAAAATCATAGACTTGGACTATCCAGGTCGGGAAAGCTGTTTACTGTTAGTATTTAGTCATCATTTTCCACCTAGCTCTGGCAGAAGTGAGCCCACAAATCACACATAAAATCAGAACAGTGTATGGTCTTCAAATACGCTCCAGGGTCATTAGCTAAATGCTGCTTTCCAGCCTCTGTTGTTGACTTTCTTCACCAGTTCTGGTTTTTTTTTTTTTCTTAACTGCAATAGTCCCCAGGGTTGTTTAAAAGCCCCTGTATCCATTTAACTTTGGACAGAGACCCAAAGTCCCTGAATAAATTTTGCTTTTATGAGACCATCCACACTTAGCACTGCCTTGGCCTGGTATGCACACTGTGCTACCAGACCAGGCCTCCCCTTTCAAGGCCAGGCAGCCATCCCTCACTATCCTTCTGAAATCTAAGAATCTCATTCATGATAAAACAAAACAAAACAAAAACACGAATTAGAAGAAGAAGAAACTTGCTTGATTTACAGGGTCTGGGCATTAACCATCTCAGGAAATTCATATACATATAAAAGACCCAAAGAGTACAATTCTGATAAATTTCCATGCTTCTGAGAAACTATGAGCTAGCAATGAGATATTAAATAAATTGTATTAGTGCTACTTAGAAGATCTAAAAATTTTTAATAAGCTCACTAAGGCTGGATCTAGGTTGAAGAAACTCAAAGGCATCAGTTTTTTTGGTGGTAGGGAGGTAGATGGCACCCAGAACAGAGCATGGCATGTCACAATGCTCACTGTTGGGTGAGAATCCAAGTCTTTTCTCAGTGCCTACTTTGCACACTTGTTGACTTCACACCCCAAGCATCTGATTGTACCTGGCACAATCACGTGACTTATCCGGACCAGCTGCTTCCAGACAAGAAGGGACAGTGGGACAGCCGGGATGGTGGTCATCCGCTGAGCCGGCTGTCACCCAGGCTCCCTCTGTGTTGCATGAGGCTAAGTGTGCCCTGATGGTGGGGCCTGGCTCCTCCTCCTTGAGCAACTTCCCCACTCAGCTCTCTGCCAGGACTGGGCCCTGTGCTGCCCCCTTGTCAGCAGAGGAGCTGCAGACAACACAGACCAATCGGAGCAGCCCTGCTTGTGAGACTTTATGGAAGAATGGACTGAAAATCTCCAGGAACATATTTTAAGGAGGTTATTTCGTCCCAAGGATATTTAGTATCCGCAGAAAATCTAGTTAACATAAATCCACTTAAACCAGGAACCAAACTTCACAAAAGTGTGTGCATGAGGATTAACCAAGCTTCATGCCAGAAAAAAAGAAAAACAAAAAACCACAACTATGAAAGTAAGCTCATTTAATCTTTAACAAGATTTAGATCATAATTACAAATGTGTGCTAATTGTCAAAGCAAAAAATAATCGTGTCATTTAGGTTTGCTGGTGTAATTCTTCCAACAAAATCGACTTTGACAGCAACCAGAAAAAGAATAACTTTTGTAAAAATATTCAAAGGCTCCCATAAATTTTATGAAGACATATTGATACTTTGATAGCCTTGTATTTCAAAGTGCCTAACCTGCCCGAAGCCTTGTAGATTTTCTCTTCTTCAATGCTAATGGAGTAGTACGGCAGGGTTATTATAATCAATGTTTTAATCCCACATAAAGCCATCCCTCAACGTCGTCTGCATCAATGCCTTGAATTACTGCCACTTCGCAAAATGTGCGGCTTCCGTTTGCTTAGAGGATCTGGCTTCTAGCTGGGAGGACAGATAGAGACCTTGGCCTGGTGGCAGGGAGAGGCACTGGTAAAGAAAGGGAAGGCTGCTTGTGGGGGACAGGTTGAGGGGCTGAGTTGGGTAGCGAGTCTTTTCCCTGAGCAACATTGTGGCTGTGGAGGATCTTAACACTCCAGCGAGGAGGGGGACCTGTACTGAATGATCCTCACACTCTTATAGTCTCTCCAGCCTGGTGGTGTGAGCGCAGCTAGTGCAAGACCTTTTCCAGCCATTTTCGAAACAAAACAGAAGGTGTTCCTGTCCTTCACCCTGCAGGAGGCCACTGCAAGGTTTTGTTGTTTTGTTTTTCCTTTGGGACTTGGAGGTTCATCTAAGTCAGAATGGAAATGCGCATGTTCCCCGTGGTCGCCAGCAGCTGACGCCAGACCAGACCCTTCCCCGTCCCCTATTAGCTGGGTCCCCTCTGCAGGCATGAGCCTTGCCCAGCCTCGATACCCCACCTGTCAGCCGGAGGCAATAGCGCCTCACGCCCTGCTCCCGGGTAGCGTCCACGGCAGTCCACCCTCTTCACCCACCCTCAGCACCTCTTGCATTTCTTGCATGTTTATATAATTTTTGCTTTTTGTTTTGTTTCTAAAGCATAGTCATTTTCCATTTTATTGTGCTCCCAGAAAGCACATGACAGACCATGACATGCACAGGTGTTTGGTGACTTGTGACTCAGTAAATTGTCTTCGGTCATAACCACACTTTTAATTTCCTTCAGACACTCCAAAGTGCTGTCAAATTGGTGTCATTTGCTGACACTAGGACTGGGTCTTCTATTTCATCATTTGCCCCTAAGGTTAATATTAATACTGGTCTGTACCTGGGAGCCCCCAGTAGATGTACATGTCCGCATCCCCAGGCTTCAGGAACCCTGAGGGACCCTTCCCTGGGTCTGCCCTGTCAGAGCCAGGTGCTAACAATGTCTGCTGCACCTGTTGACCTATGGCGCGCATGTTTACGTTGCTGTGACATGACTGGTTCTGCACAAAGATGCCTGTTCTGCTCTCTCCTGGATGTTCTCAAGAGGTGCTCTCCCGACTTGTCCAGATCTCTACTCTCCAGGGCGTCCTTTACTTTGCTGGATTAAGAATTCCACTTGTCACCACTAGCATTTTCATAGAATTTCCAAAATGGATGTGGCTGACTTGCATTCACAGGAGCAATTGGTTAGCATCTTACTGACCAAGTCAGCAGGGCTTCTTCAATGCAGTACATTTGGTCTATTGAAACAGTATTTTCTGCAAGTTTTACTGTTTCAGCCCCATTTATCGCTCCACCATGTGAGACCTGTCCTTGCCTGGCATAGGACCTCAATAGCCAACCTCACCTGCCCCAGCAATAAGACCCCTGAGGAAGTCCAGGGGCGTAATCCCATAGGCTCAGCCTTTCTGCTGGGCTCTGGAGAATTTGCTTCCTCCCTGGCTCCAGCCCCACTCAGACTGGTCCAAATTTCCAGATTGTAGGGCTTGGTTTGCTGACAGCAGCTGCCTCCCGTCCCCTGTGCTCCTAGTTTCCCAGCAGAACTTCACCTGCTGAGCAAAGGATTCAGAAAAGCCCATTGCCCCTGAGCTGGCCTCACTAAGCCCCATATTAGGGAGTAACCGGCCACACTGTCATGCCAGCCCCCATGCTGAGCCCATCCTGCTGGGTACTGCATGTCTCTCATCTCACATAGTCACCACAATGACACCATGGAGGGGCAACTGGTGCCTCTTCTTCATTCATAGGGAAACTGAGGCACAGAGAAGTTGAATACTTGCCCAAAGCATGAGGGATGAGCTAGGATTCAAACCCAGGCAGACTGAGTATAGAGCCCCCAGGCACAGCCTCATTTCCACACCTTTCTGCTGCTCCCCCTCCGGCCCCAGCCAACTCTTCCCACGCTGTGACTTGATTTCCCTCCTTTCAGCCTCTCTCCATTTCCAAAATTCCACAGGCAAATCCCATCCCCACAGACTCACAGGCAAAGCATATCTGCTATTTTAGATGAAACAGCTCTCTATAAATAAAAATCAAGAAGCCACGACAAGCTTTACATCAAGCACTGCAGGAACTGTCTTCTGTGTGTTCCTCATTCAGGCACGGAAACAAACCAATCCCCCCAGAAAGAACCAGGCCAGACAGAAGCATCTTGTTGGCAATCCACCCTGCCACTCCAGCCATTACCCAGAGCAGTGTGGGATGGAACAGAAAAGGATCCACTTTCACAAAGCCCACGGCCCCAAATTCACCCTGGGTGGCTCCTCACCAATGGCTCATGCTCTCTCTGGCTCCTAGCAGTGCTCTTCACTGCCCCTCCTCTGCTATTGATGGGCACAGCTCCCTGACCATGCACAGGCAGTGCCCGGCCCAGATGAACCAGGGGCTCAGACACGCTGTGGCAAGGGCTGCAAACCTGGCTGGCCTTGCTTGGTAAAGACATGAAGCATCCCACGAGGCTTCTTCACACAATCCAGCGGCCGTGCCAGTTTCTCATCCCCGACCTGGTGAACATGTCTGGCCATGTACCCTGCACTGTCCTCTGGAAGAAAGGCCCACCCGGCTCCCCTGGAACAGCTCCCTCTATGCAGCAGTGACTTTCATGGTGGCAGGGGGTTACTGTTCAAGGGATTAACGTGTGCCTGTGTGTGTCTGTGTGTGCATAGGTCTGTATGTCCACGTGAGTGTGTGTGTGCAGGCATGTATGAGTCTGTGTGTACATATGTATGTACGTGTGCATGTGTGCATGAGATGTGTGTGTGTATCTGTGTGCCCATGTGAGTGTGTGTGCACAGGCATGCATGTGTCTCTGTGTCTGAGTGTGCATGAGGTGTGTGTGTGTGTGCACGTCTATGTGTCCATTAGTGTGTTTCCATGTGAGTGTGTGTATGCATGCATTCATGCCTCTGTGTGTGCATTTATCTGTTTGTGTGTCCGTGTTTGCATGTCTGTGTCCATGTGTGTATATGTCTGTGTGTGCATGTCTGCATCCATTTGTGCATGTTTGTGTGTCCACGTGAGTGCATGTGGGTGCATATGCCCGGGTGTGTCCGTGTCAGAGAGTGTGTGTGTGTGTGTGTGTGTGTGTGTGTGTGTGTGTGTGTGTGAAGGCATGGGGATGGAAAGGTGACCCCCATATTTCTAGAATATTGCCTTCTAAAAGAAGCTGGGCATCCAGCTCTAGGTCAGGACACCTGCAGGAATCTCAGCATTCACAGGAGCTCAGATTCGCCAAGACCAATGAGCAGGGCTGAGTCACAGCAGGGAAATGATGACTAACAGGGGAAGAGGGTCCTTACATAGAACAGGTGGAAAATCCTGACCGATGCCCCATTCCAGAACTGCAGAACTGTGGAGCGACACCTGGCCCTTTCACCCAAGCGCCCAGTGGTGCTCTGGCACCAGGCCTGGCCTTAAGGGCAGCAGCAGATACAGGAGTGGTGTTTGTAGCCAAGAATCCTGGAGGGAAGTCTTTTTCCTTATTTAACTTCTCTCCCATAGAGCACTCACACCTCCTCCCACTTAGCTCATCTACAAGGGCGCCCTGGGCCCGCCTAGGATAGCGTTTTCAGCAAATGCCGAACAAATGGGGACTTGCTTTTCCCAGGCAGGAACCAGGGCAATGTGCTGGGGAGGGCTCCTCCAGCACCCACGAGCACTGCCCCACAGGGTAGAAGTCACCGTCCCTCTTCTGCTTGCCTCTGGAGCCTGGAGCAGGGCTCAAGGTTGAGGAATTACTGTCCCCCCATCCCCCTTCCCATCGAGGGGCAAGCTGGGATTGGTTACGAGTGGCCACCAAGTGCTGTTGTGGGGCTGGCAGGGGGGGGAGGGCTGCTTTCCCAGGCGGCACTGCACTCAGCACTCATGTGCGCACAGTGAGAAACGTCCGAACCACTCTCTGTGTCAGGTTCAGTGCAAATGCAGCTCTTCACACGCTGCCTTGCTTCCTGCAAGGGCTCGAGGATCCTGGCTGGGTTAGCTCCCACATTTCCTCTCTGCAAGAGCCACAGTGACCTGCTGAATCTGCATCCAGCATCTGTTCAAGGGCTGCATTATTATTATCATTATTATTATTAGCTTTTAAAGGATTTCATAAATAAATTTTTTTTTCCCTTTTTTGTCTTTTTTACTGACTGGTAATGGGATCGCAACCCTCAGTGCCGCGCCCATACTGGGGACCGGCAACGGGATCGCAACCCTTGGTGTTGCGCCCACACTGCGCTCAGCCAGTGAGCGGGAACCGGTCTCCACATTGGATCCGAACCCTCGGGGGGAGCGCTACCGCGCTCCCAAGCGGCGCACTCTCCAGTGCGCCACCGGGCCGGCCCCATAAATAAAAATTTTTAAAAATATTTAGGACTAATGAAGGATTGCTACTTCATATATTGACATGTAAGAACATTTGAAATACAAGTACCATGGACTATCACCATTATTCATAGAATAAAAAGTATTTTAACACGAAATAAAGTAGGAGAAACATTATCTAACCATTACATATATCTATGATGTAAAAACACATTACACATACATCCACACAAATTCTAGACTGCTCCTATTTTCTCATTTTGTCATGTACTAATTGAAACTTTAAATAAACTGGTGCTCAGGAGCGCTGCTCCAGCTGACAAGTCACCGAAAGTTTTCCCAAGCCTTTGACACCCCCCTTTTCTTTACTGTTTGTTCAATTATTATTTCTTAAATAGCAGAGGTTTATTTTATTTTATTCACATTTTAAAAATCAATAATAATTCCTGTATATAATCAAACATTAAACACGTTAAAATTTCTCTAATTTTCTCCCCCTCCCTCTCTCTTTCCCTCCAATTGATTTGTTTACATCAGGATCCAAACAAGTGCTGCTCGTGGCATTGGTTGCTATGACAACTGTCTCTTAAGTTTCTTTTAATCTATAGGTTCCCCCTTCATCTATTTTTTTCTCCTTTACCCCATAAATTTCCCAAGGTTTGGGTTTGCTGACTTCAACCAGTAGTGTCATTTAACATGTTCCACTGTCCTCTGCATTTCCTGATGACTGGTAGCTGATCCTGAGGCTTGGTCTCACTCAGGTCAGATTTGGCTTCAGAAGTGGAACTGCAGGAGGCCCACTATGTCTGATTGTCTCTCTGTGACGTTAGCAGTCACTGATGATCATTTGCTAGATCCATTATTTCAATAGGGGCTTGCAAAATACCATATTCTGATTATTTTATTCCCTCTTTATTTACCACCTGGGATACTTCAGTAAACAGAAATGTTCCCTCCTCAGCTATTTATGGTTACCCTGAGGAACAATTCACATAGGAAAGACGGGATAAATGCTCAATTCTTCTCTTTTCTTTACTAGTTTTAGAATAATGAATCATTTCCCTGTCATCTTCCAAAGAGACTGATAGTTCGTTTGCTTTTGTTTCATTGTCATGGATTTTGTGGTGGCAAGATTTAATTTCTTTCTCTTTCTCATTTGCATTTTTGTTCTACCAGTGGGTTTTGTTCTTTCTTGTGTATTCATGGTAGTAATTATCGCTTTATGGATTCCAGATGCAGGACTTCCTCAAGGATTTCTTGCAGGACTGGTCGTGTGGTGGTGAACTCCCGCAGTTTTTGTTCATCTGGAAAATACACTATTTCGTACTCATTTGTGAAGGATAGCCTTGCTGGGTATAGTATCCTTGGCTGGCAGGTTTTCTTCCTTTAGTGTTTTGAATATTTTATCCCATTTTCTTCTGGCCTACAGAGTTTCTGTTGAGAAGTCTGCTGTTAGTCTCATGGAGGCTCCCATATAGGTGATTTGACACTTTTCTGTTGCTTCTTTTAAGGTTCTCTCTTTGTCTTTGAGCTTTGCCAGTTTGACTATAATTTGTCTTGGAGAAGATCTTTGTCAGTTGAATCCATCTGGGGATCTTTGAGCCTCTTGGACCTGAAGGTCTGTGTCTCTCCCTATACCTGGAAAGTTTCCCCTTATTTTGTTGACTAGATTTTCCATGCCTTTTCCTTTCTCCTTCACCTCAGGAACACCCCTGATTCAAATGTTTGTGCACTTACGGTTGTCTGCTAGCTCTCTTAGACTTTCTTCATTTATTTTTTTTATTCATTCTTGTCCACCTGGGTTATTTCAAAAAGACTATCTTCAAGATCATAAATTCTTTCTACTGCTTGTTCTAGCCTGCTACCTAAGCTCTCAGTTATGTTTTTTCTTTTTTTATTATTTCATTGAGTGAGTCTTTCAGTTCCTAGAGTTCTCCTGCATTCATTTTAAGGTTTAATCTCTTTGTAAATTCCCTCCTTTGTGTCCTGGATTTTTTTTCTCATTTCATTATGATGCCTAGTGTATTAGTCCATTTTTGTGTTGTTATAACGAATACCTGAAACTGGGTAATTTATAAAGAAAAGAGATTTATTTGGCTCACGATTCTGGGACAGCTGCATCTGGTATGGCCTCAAGCTTCTTCTACTCATGGCAGAAAGTGGCCAGGTACAAGCAGATCACATGGTGAGAGGAAGAGAGAGAGAGAGACAGGGGAGGTGCCAGGTTCTTTTTAAACAATCAGCTCTTATGGGAACTAATAGAGTGAGAACTCACGCACTACCCCCACCCCCAGGGAGAGCATGAATCCATTCATGAGGGATCCATCCCCAGACTCAAACTCCCAACACTGCCATACTGGGGATCAGATTTCCACACGAGTTTTGGGGAGACAACACATCTAAACTGTATCATCTAACTGAGTCTCTCCTATCTCAGTGAGTTTCCTTAAGATTGTTCTTGGAATTCCTTCTGAATCATATTAAGGGTTTCCTGCTCTATAGGTTCTGGTATTTGAGAATCACTGTATTCTTTTTGTGGAGCCATATTTTCTTGGGTTTCTGTACTTCTAGTAAACCTACCTTGATGTTTGGTCGTCCAGTAGAGCAGTTGCTTCTTCTATTACTCTGGAGTGGGCTTTGAGAAGAGAGATGTCCTCTTCTTTTTCTAGTTTCTACTGGTGACTCTCCTTGTGTCAATGCAGTCAAGTGTCTGGCAGGCTGCCTGCATGGTGGCTGTGGCTACTGCTGTGGCACTGAGCAACTTTTGCAGCAGCCATGGCTGTGGCAGTGGCTGTGGTGAGCCACCCATGCAGAAGTTGTGTTTTCAGCATGCTCCTTGCCTGCTTCCAGGTGGGGGTGTTGCCCTTGGATCTTACCTAGGACCCTTGCATTCTCCTTGCCTGTTTTCAAGCAGTGAGGACTACCCTTGGCTTCTACCTAGGACCCCAGTTGTGCTCTCTTGCCTGCTTCTGAGTGTGGATGCTGTCCTTAGCTCCTGCCTAGGACCGTAGGTGTGCTCTTTGTCTGCTTCAGAGAAGTGGGAGCTGCCTTCAGCTCCCAGAGGCTGTATTATTAAATTGAGTATAAAATACATATATATATATATATTTTTTTTTTTTCCTTTTTGTCTTTTTTACTGACCGGTAATGGGATCGCAACCCTCGGTGTCACGCCCGTACCGGGGACCAGCAACAGGATCACAACCCTCGGTGTTGCACCCGCACCACGCTCAGCCAGTGAGCGGGAACCGGTCTCCACATGGGATCTGAACCCTCGGCGGGAGCGCCACCGCGCTCCCAAGCAGCGCACTCTTCAGTGCACCACCAGGCCGGCCCAAAATATATTTTTATGTAGATATTTCCAGCCCATATTTTTTCTAGCCAGTGTTATTACTTGCTGTGTAACGAACCACCCCAAGAGTTAGTGGGTTAAAATAGCACTAGTTTATTTCCTGGGTCAGCAGGCAGAGCTGAACTGGGCTGTGCTTCTGGGTTCTTGGCTGGTCTCTCCTGGGGCCACTCATGAGGCTGCAGTCAACTGGGGCCCAAATGAGACTGAATGGACATGACAGCTTCACCAGCATGGTTGGTGGACAGCAATAGCTGTTGGCTGGGCCGTGCTCAGAACAGGCAGGTTGCCACTTCCACTTCGATGTGTTGGTCAAAGCTAGCCATGGGGCCAGAGTCAAGGAAGAGAAGTGGACTTTTCTGGATGGGAGGTGTGGCAATGTCATAGTGCAAAGGGTGTGTGTAGGGACCCAAGAGGAATTGATGCAGCCCCTGTTTATAAACAATCATCCACACTTGGGGCAACACATTCTAAAAGGGAGGGAAGGGAGGTTAGCATGCATGTGTATATACACATACACGTGTATGTATTTACACGTAGATAAGGATTCCTTTATGTATTTAGTCCCACTGTATGCCAAGAAGTGAGCTGGACCTTTTGCAAAATATGACCTCACATTCTTTGAGATAACGGACTCATCTCCAATTTAGGAATGGAGAAACCAGTGCAGAGAGGTTAAAGAACTCGGGACAGCCAGGGGACAGAGTTAGCATTCAGACCTGTGTCCCTCCTGAGCCTGGGCTCTAATCAGGCCTCCCTGCAACACTTACCCCAACAAACCCAGAAGCACAGCAGTTGTCAACTCTAGCATTTATTCTCTACCTTTGTAATATAAAACAAACTTTAAGCATATTATATCTTTTGACCCAAAATCCAAGTTATATAAGCTTACTTAAGGCAAGTAGAGCCATATGCAAAGTTGAGGTCTGCAAGCTCTGAACTGATAGCATTCTAGCTGAAACAGTGTTTACCATCCTTTGGCCCAGACAGGGACCAAGTGGCCCTAGAACCCCCACACCACTTCCACCTCCCCTCTCTCACCACCTCAGCCCTTAGCTACCTGGCTGCTCAGAGAGCAGCCTGTGGACCAGCAGCATTGTCCTCACCAGGCACTGGTCAGGAATGCAGACTCTCAGGCTTGGCCGAGAACTGCTGAGCCAGAATCTGCCTGGCTGCAAATCCCCAGGTGTGTTGTGTGTGCATTTGAGTTGGAGGAATGCTGCTTTAACATAGGATTCAGTAAGAAAAGTGATTCAGCTGTTTCTTTAATATTATTGATGCAACTCAATGTACATTCTTTTTTTTACCCCCTATGGCTGTTTGGTGTGGGGATCTGAATGCTTTGCATTATTTGTGTGTAAACCAATTTTAAATATCCCCAGGTGACTCTGACTTGCAGCAAAGTTTGAAAACCACCTGGATATGGACTGCTCAAAGTGTGGTGTATGCACGAGTAGCAACAGCATCAGCCAGGTCCTCCACCTGGCTTCACCCACTCACCTTTCATCCTGCCCACACACCACACAGTTTCACAGTCACCAGCAAACACTGTCTGTTCTCCTTCTGAGTTCATATCTACGCATGACGTGGCCTTGGCACCCCTTTCATTGAAAGGTGGAGTGGGACTCACTGGGTGAGTGGGGGACCCACTGCTGGATATGAGCCCTTCACCTTGCCCACCTTCCCCTGGAGGCTGGAGGGGTAAAATCCTTATCCTCACCCCATACTTTCTTATAACCAAGGGTGGCCACGAGACAAGGCTCTGGCCAAAGATGTCTCCTGGTGGCTTTGTCCACCTTTCTCACTTCTTGACTTCAGATGTGATGGCTGGGACAGTAGCAGCCATCTGGGAACCAAGAGGGAAAGATCACAAGGACAGTAGAGACACCGCCCTGACTCCATTGAGCTACAGAGTCAGCACCTCCTGCCTCCAGACTCTTTTCAAGTAGGAAGAAGAAACCTCATTGTTCAGCTCCTGAGCAACATTCAGCTGTGTTCATAGTTTTCTGTCATTTGTCACTGTACCATTTCTAACCTATATATGCACACTTACTTAAAGGGCTCTTTCTTTAAAGGAGACTCTACTGTGCAAAAGATAAAAAAAGGAAAAGGCAAAAAATCTAGATCTAAACTAGCTTTGCCACTGATATCTGCACACATCTGGAGAACTCACTGGACCTGAGGATATGAAACATCCCATTTTTTCCCACCTTTTCATTCTACCTTTTAGAAGCATCTGAGTCAGTTTTGCTTAGGAAAACATTGGACATTGATGGAATAGAACAAAATTCCTAAGACCTAGAGTTCCCTATGAAATGACCAATGTACCTATATAATGTCCATAAATGATGCTATTAATCTCTGTCCCAGTTTCTGACTTATGGACCCAAGTATAGCATCACACTCTAGAATACACTTTTTAAGAATAACATGGCACACTAAGAATTTATACTGCCACTGGAAAATAATTAAAATGATGGAAAAATCTATATATTAAAAAGCGGATGTAGATAATTTTCTGATGAGAAAGAGTTCAACTTTTCATTTATTTGCTACCTAAAGAACTACCATGTATATGGCAAGTAATTTGAATTTTTTAGTAATTTTTAGTATTTATGTCAGATAATATTTTCTAAAGATGGACACAACAATATATCCCACCCCATGTCTATTCCATGCTGTAGTCTTAACACTTCTCACAGGGAGAGGTGGGGTCTCTGCTCCCTCCCCTTGAACCTAGGGGGCTTGGGACTCACAGGTAACAGAAGGAATGTGGCAGCAGTGACCTTACCTGACTCCTGCAGCTAATCAGAAAAGTTAATGCAACTTTTATTTTTTGCTAGAAAACTCAAACTGCAGCCCAGAGCTGCCATTTAAGAAGTCCAATACCTCAAGGCCGCCATGCTGTGGGAAAGCCCAATAAAGCCCATGTAGAGAGACCACATGCAGAACTCGGGCCATGCAGAGTTACCTGGCTGGGCCCCAGCTGCCCTAGTCCCCGACTCTTTTGGCTCCAGATACCCTCTGACTGCACCTGCATGAGAAATTAGAACTGGAAGCACCCAGCCGACCCCTCCAAAATTCCCAGCCCTGAAAAATTTTCATGCTACAGGTTTTGGGCAATCTGTATGCAGCAATAGATAGCTACAACTGTGTGTGCATTAGTCCAACTCCATTTGTTTTTCCCATGGTCATTTGGATCTGAGTAAACACCATTGCTGCAGATTAGTTTCTGAAGCCACACCAAACTCCACATCCCTGGTGCCAGGCCTCTTGGACCTCTGTCTGGAAGGCCCCTTCTTTCTACTTCCCTGTTGTAACCCTTTCATATTGGGGTCTTGGCTGGCTAAGTCTTGCCACATCATACCACCCCCACAGCCCTGTGTTGTCACACTGGCACCTGCATCAGGCAAAGTGAAGCCCTACACACCAGGCATGGCCTTCTAGAGCTTGGCAAGCGTCCACAGCCTTTTAGTCTCCGTATCTCTGAGGTCTAACAGTAGATTGAGCAAGTGGGAGATACTCAATACAGGTTGAAAAAATCACTTTTAAAAGCATATCCAGTGTTTGGGGCCCTCAAGCCAAACTGCCAGCCATGAGAAAGAGCACGCAGGTGCCTGCTCCTAGGAGAGGGGCTGCTCAGAGTGGGGTCCTGGGGTGAATGCAGAATGGGCCTTTTGAGAGGATAGAGATGGCCAGGGGAAGTCGAGGAATAGCAAGCACTGAGCACATAATGTGTCCCTGCTCAGTACAGGACATGGGAATATAGACCATGATTAGGAAACGGTGATTAAGCATTTCAGTCAAGTGCGAGAGAGAACAAAATAATTGCTTTTCTAAACTTTTAGTTTTTTTTTTTCTCCCCTCATCGAAATGGTAATAAATGATCAAGTTGAAAATCAGAAAAGTACATAACAAAGGAAATGAAATCCTTACATAACCCCACGCCTGCAGCTGTTCACGGCTCTGCTGGGGCACCTCTTTCAGCTGCGCACACATGTACACTGTTCTCTGTGTGTGAGCACATGCGGTCTACAGTTCCGCTTCGTCACACTGTAGCCTGAGTGTGGATCACACACTTTGCACAGACACCCTCTACTCAACTTCTCGGATCCTCCTGGTTTCTTACTTGCCCAAAACAAATATAAACATGTAGCTGAAAAACTTTATCCAGACCTCTCATTATTTCCATAGGATAGATATTTGCTTAAATTGTTTTTTTTTTTAATTACCAAAGCAGAACATTTATTTTTATAAATTCAAAACACACCAGTGCCTAGAAAGTAAAGACACATGAAAGTTACTATTTCCATTCTACTCCTCATAGCTAAGTACAATTTGGGGAATAGCTTTCGAGAATTGTTAGAATGAATATATAAACTACATGCCCCAGAGAATAACACGTCACTCTCTTTAACCTATTTTCTCTGGCCTTCTTTTTTTTTTTTTTTTTTTTTTTTTTTTCGTGTCCGGCAACGGATCACAACCCTCAGCATCGCCCCCGTACCGGACCGGGGACCGGCAATGGGATCGCAAGCCTCGGCGTTGCTCCCGCGCCTCGCTCAGCCAGTGAGCGGGAGCCGGTCTGTATGTGGGATCCGAACCCTCGGACGGGAGCGCCGCCGCGCTTCCCAAGCGGCGCACTATCCAGTGCGCCACCGGGCCGGCCAGGCCTTCTATCCTCACTAGTTTGTCATGGACATTCATCCACGTAAGTTCACAGCAGGCATAGCCCTGGCCAGTGGACCACGACTTAGTCTCCCTCATTATTTTCAGAACCTCCTTATATTTGCATCGTATTTAATCCTCCCTTTGTGACAGGCATGTAGGTTTTTTCTGATATTTCACTACTTTAATTCAAGATGCACATTCTTTGCACAAAACTCAGAATCACTTCTAGTGGTCAGTTATAGGGCCAAGGACATAGAGGAAGGACCTCAATGAAGATTTCACAGTAACTTTCAAAACAAGGGCAGACTCAGCCTCCCCAGAAAGCCCAAAGTCTGCCTCAGGTGCCCTTACTGGTCTGAGCAGCTCGCTGTTTGAATCCATGCAACTGTTTTGGAATGAAGATGTGTCCCTTCTAACTTTAATGTGTCTCTTCATGATTGCCAATGAAGATGAACATATATTTTTTCATGTATTTATTTACTAGTTATTTCTATTTCTTCCGTTCAACTTTTTCTCCATGGTGTAAGCTCAGTTTTCAATAGGGTTGTTTGTATTTTCTTAACCTTTGCTCTGTGAGGATTATTAAGCATTTATCAATTTGTTGTAAATGATTAAACTGGAAATCCAGTTTATTGTGTGTTTTATAATTTTGTTTACAGTGTTTGTTATACAGAATGTATAACATGCATTTAGTTCATATTTATCAATATTTTTCTCATTTGGAAACAGTGATAAGATGGTGAACTGCAGGCTGAATTTACTCTTTTTTTTTTTTTTTTTCCTTTGTCTTTTTTCATGACCGGCAACGGATCGCAACCCTCAGTGTCACGCCTGCACTGGACCGGGACCGGCAACTGGATTGCAACCCTCGGTGCTGCGCCCGCCCCTCGCTCAGCCAGTGAGCGGGAACCGGTCTGTATGTGGGATCCGAACCCTCGGCGGGAGCGCCACTGCACTCCCAAGTGGTGCACTGTAGCAGTGCGCCACCGGGCCGGCCCCCTACTCTTGATTTTTATATTCATTCAGAAATGTTTGTGATGTGGGGAGATGGGATTTGACCTTATCCCTGAGCAGCCTGCTCCCCAAGTGCTCGCCGTGGGCTAATCCAGCTCTTCCGTGTCTCCATGCTGCCTGCACCACCCATGAGGCTCTTGGGGTTGGAATCTGTTCCAGAGCTCTCCACCTGCCCCACCTGTCTGCATGGCAGATTGGATATGGTCACACGCTCTTTAACACACTCCCTTCCAAGAGTGGGGCTCCTTCGCCTCTCCTTGATTCTAGGCTGGTTTGGGAACGTGCTTGTCACCAACAGAACATAGTGGAGCTGACGCAGCGTGATGCCCCCCTATTCACACTCAGTCTTAGAGTGCTGAGCCTCAACATATGAAGCCCGACTACCCCGAGGCCCACGCTATGCAGAAGCCCGGGAAGAGGCCACACGCAGGCACTCTGGTCCAGGCTTCAAGCGAGGCCAGCCCAGGCCCAGATGTGGAAGGGAAGAAACCTCCCACAAACTCCAGCCCCCACCCTCCAAGTCTTTCCAGCTGAAGCCCCAAGAGTCACGGAGCAGAGACATCCCCATTGTGCCCTGTTCAGATTCTTGACCTGCAGATCTGTGAGCACTGAACGTGGGGCAGTTTGTAATGCAACAGTAAATAACTAAAATAGCCTATCAAATATTTGCCGGTAACTAGAATCTCATAGTTCCAACTAATGTAGTGTTTTTTATTGTGGCAAAAAGCACAAAACATAAAATCTACCATCTTAACCACTTCTTATGTTCACATTGCCATGCAACAGATCTCCAGAACTTTTTCATTCTCTAATTCTGAAACTCTATACCCATTAAACAATAAATCCCCCGCCCTCTTGCCCTCGGTCCCTTCTACAAGTACCATTCTACATTCTGTTTCCATGATTCTGACTACTCTATGTACTCTACATAAACAGAATCACAGGGTATTTTTCTTTTCGTGACTGACTTATTTCATTTAGCATCATGTCCTCAAGGTTCATCCATGTTGCAGCATGTGTCAGAACTGCCCTTCTTTCTAAGGCTGAGTGGCATCCCACTATGTGGACAGACCACATTGTGTTTATCTATTCATCTGTGGATGGACACTTGAGTCGCTTCCACATTCCGGCTGTTGTGAATACTGCTGCTACGAACATGCACGTGCAAATATCTCTTCAAGATGCTCCTCTCAATCTTTTTGATATACGAGAGTGTTTCAAAAAGTTCATAGAAAGGTTTGTATAATCTTTCAGTTCTATATTTTCATAATCTTTTTGAAGAACACAAGTATACTCAGAAGTAGGATTCCTGGATCATGTGGTAATTCCATGTTTTTTTTTTTTTTTTTGAAGAACCCTGTACTGATTTATTTAGCAGCTACACCATTTTATAACCCACCAACAATTTCTCCAATTTCACCACATGTTCAGCAATACTTGTTATTTTCTGGGTTTTCTTTTTTTTTTTTTTCTCTTTTCTTTTTTTCCTTTTTTTTGATGTGAGGTTAATTAACATAACCTTAACACTTGGTTTCAATATCTGGTAGAGCAATTCTTCATTTAAAAAAATGCTTAGCATTGTAGCCTGATTATTCTTTCATGCACTTCGGAATAATTCTGTCAAGCTGAAAAGGTAACACTGGCATTCCCAATTGAAATAGCACTAGATCTATAAATTAACTTGGGGAGAATGCTATCTTATTACTATTGAGTGTTCCTATCCAGAAACACAGTATTTCTCTCCATTTAGTCAAGTGTTCTCTTATACCACGAGTAAATGTTTAGAGTTTACCTTGTACAGATCTCACACCTTTCTTTCCAGAGTTACTTCTGAATGTCTAATCCTTTGGTTGTTGTGCTAATGCCACACCAGTGCTGGATGGGCCCAGGCACCAAGGACACCTAGAAATGGACATGCTGACCTTGAGGGGAAGATGCCATGAGGAGGTATGAGACCACATGGCACGTGTGTGCACATGTGTTGCCCATGTTTGTGCATGCATACGGCGGGAAGCAGGAGCAGTCCGGTGCTCAGGGAACCTAGAAGAGGTGATGAGGCTGGAGGTGGACAGAGACTGTAACAACAGCCTCATGTCTTCCCCAAGTAGTCTGTTCTGTGCCAGGGGAGGACTTCCAGAGGAGGGCCACTGAGGCAGATCTGAATCTAGAAAGCTCGCTCTTCCGATAGTTCCAGGGCTGGAGGTAAGAAGCTCGTGACAGCAGGCAGGGGGACCTTGCAGAAAGCACCAAGACAGCCTGGCAAGAAAGAGAGGAGCATCTAGATGGGGCTCATGGTGGGAAAGACACCAGGAAGAAGCGAGGACTAGACAAAGACGGCGATGGGGGCGAGCTAAGAGCCCCAGAGGCAAGAGGCTTTCTGGTGTGGATTTCCAGGTTGCTGAGCCTCAGCATCAGAGGAAGTGACATGGGAGGGAAGCTTAAGGGACTGCAGGAGGCGGGCAGAGAACGTGCTCACTGAGGTGAACATCCAGTGGAGATGGCCAGGGGGCTGAGCCTCGCGCAGGGGTCAGGGATGGGAAGATGGAGCTGGGAGCCATAGGACAGCTCAGTTAATGAGAGCAGGAGGAGTGTGAGAAGCACGGGCCACGGATCACCTGCCCCATGTGGCTCTCCCCGCCTGGCAGAGAACAGCGCCAGTCAGATGCCAAGGAGGGTTGGGCTGGGCAGGAGGCTCCGAGGCGAGCAAAGAGCGCGACAGGACCACGCCCTCAAGACGCTCTCCAGGCCCAAGCCCTGCTCTGATGGGGACAGAGCCCCTCGGATTGAGGCACCTAAGAAACAAGAGGGTTCATCCCGCATTTACTCCCTGTGAAGATACCAACTTAAGAAGGAAAGACTCACGCACTGGGCAGAGTCCAACTCGCCAAATATATATTACACTTCTGTAATATATAAATGTCCGAATACAAATTCCAGGAAGAGAAGCATTTCTGGGCAGCATCTAAGGAGAAAGAACGTTTCCATCTTCTGGGAAAAGCCTTATCCTGAGAGCAAGACAAGAACACAGTGCCCACGAGGCCTTGCTGGCCTATCCTGTTTATTTTGATGTTCTCTCTAAAAGCAGGGGCCTGTGGCATTTAGAGGAGACAAATGTTTCCCCTCTGACTGCCTGTGTGTTCTGCAGGAGATTTCTGTTCTCCCAGACATGTCCAGGTGCATGATCCCTGGCCTGGGCTCCACCCCACGTCTCCCCTCACCCGTGGGTCAGTTTGCTGACTTGCTGGGGTGCTCTCCTCCGAGGAGACCACCCGAAAAGCACAAATGGAGAAATGCCCTTACATTTGGTCCTGCTTCGGGTTTACTGTAAAGTGGAATTGTCTGCATCTGTTTGTCCAAAGACTGCACAGGATGTGTAATAGCCCTAAACATTATGCTAAGCTCTAGCAATGCCAGGAAAATAGCGTGATGGGGAGAGAAAACATGAACTTTAGAGACAGACACAAAAACTCACAAGCCCTGAAGACTTGGGTTCCTGCACCATAGTTTCTTCTCTGGCAACATGAGGTCAGGGAGCAGGTCAGGTAACGCCTCCAGGTCTCTTCCTGGTCCCAGATGTATAATGGGGCATCACCAGGGTTTGCTGAGGGGATCAAGCAGAAGGATGGGCACACTCCAAATCTTCACCCTCCCTGTTCTCCCTCTTCCATTTTTCTTTCTGGTGCTGCCATTCTGGCCCAGGAGGGAGACGCAGATAGCAATAAGGCCAAAAGAGTGGGAGCTTCTGTGGGTCTTCCTGAATCGCCTTCATGACAAGACACAAGCACAGGATGCATGTGGCCCTTCAGATCTCAGTTCCTTTTACTTCTCCAAATTCATCAATTTACCTCTATTTCATCCAGAAATCAGAAGAGCAGGTACGCCCCATTCAGAGTTGACAAGTGGCTTTGCTGTGGGGTGCCAGGCTCAGGTGTGTTGACCCAAGGGGGAACAGGACATGGAGCTTGACCACTTGTAGCGTGAAGACCCTGCCCAGCCCCAAAAGCCAAACCTGAGGTCAGCAAGACTAGAAGACTGGGTCTGTGTCCTACACCCACACAGGTCACAAACACCTGGAGTCCGGAATAGCTGCAGCCATGCAGAAGAGCGAGGGTCGGGTCTGCTCCTCTGCCAGCACTCAGCTCTCCATGAGCCTCCTCCCACCCTCAGTGTCCACTGAAGTGCCAATGCCTCCCAGCACCCATGGCTCTCCCCAGCCCACCTCTAGGGCACCCGACCTTCCACATAATGTCCAGGACATGCTGGAGCTGAGAAGCAGCAGGGGTTCTGCATGGACCATCAAGACCCACTGCCCCCTGCTCTCGCCCTCCCATGGCCACCGACTCCTCCCTCTCCCCCGCACTTCACCTGCCTCTAAAGGAGGCCCATTCCACCTCCTGCACTCACCAAATCCAGTCCCTTCACCTGCATGCGCAAGCACACAGGCTGCCGCGCCCCCCACCCAGAAGATGGAGAGAGACCCCTCTGAGTTGGAAGATGATGTCTAGAGAAGTGATACCACTTTCTCACTGGGGGCTGACAGAGGAAGCCCAGGAACATCACCCCCAGCGTGGGGTGGCCTGGCAGAAGCAGAAGCCACCCTCTCACTCTGCAGAAGAGCCAGGGAAGCACGGGGCGGGGACCAGGGCTGAAGGCAGAGATCCCCAGCCCAGATGGTGCCCTGGGAAGACCTTCAGAAGCCGCTCCACGGTGCATCTGGGTGCTTGGGGCAACACCAAGGCCCTGACAGCTGAAAGGGGACCACACAGCACCAGTTAAGGAAGAAACTGTTTGCCCCTTTCCTCCAACTCCTCCTCCTCCGTAGCCAGTGCTGGAGCAGCTGGAACAGAAGAGCTGGTAAAGAGCAGACCATGATCCCGTCCACTGGGCAAAGTTTCTCCAATCCTGGGAGAGGGGAGCCTCAAACTGGATATGACTTACAATTCTAAACCACGCTAGGTAATTACCATGTGAAGGTCACCAGAAACCTGTGCAAGTAGCAAGGGGCGCTGCAACAGCTGGAGGGTGAGATGAAGGGCAGGCAGGGTTGCAGCTCAGCTCTCTGAAGCAGGGGTCACCAGGAAGCCCTCTGCTCACATGTCTGTAAGTCCGGCTGCCACTGTCCCAGATGCACCTGGGCAAGGCTGGAGTGGCAGCCCTGACCAATTGGAGACAGGCAATGCCCGGCTCTGAGTGAGACGGGGCCACAGCCGATGGGTAACAGGACATAGTCTCTGCTTGCCGAGGAGCTTCTGAGTTGGGGAACGCAAAAGGTGCACAAGTGAGGGAGATGGAGAGGTGCTGGGTGCGGTGTGTACAGCCTCAGCTCTCCAAAATGGAGCCCTACTGCCATAGAGTACTCTAGCATTTGAGATTGGCCCTGCTCTGTTGAAGAAAGAGGGTGTCTGAGGCTGGGCCATGGTCAAACACCAATGGAGAGCGGGCAAGGCCACCTGGTGACACCTTGCACTGAGCACTTGCTGAGCCAGCCTGTGCAGCTCAGCCCTGCAGGCGTGTGATGCAAATGGATGGAGCAGTCGCTGGAATCCACGAGGGAAACACGTTTGTGACCCAAGAGCCTGAAGTGTGTGTTTTTCCTGGAAAGGTAGTTGGAAAACCAGCAGCTCAAGGTCTAGCAACAGGAAACTACATTATTCTGCACACTTTGAGTCAGTGAGCACATTTCATCTCTATGGTTCTAGAAAAGACTGTGATGTCCCATAATATATCCAAGACTCCTATTGACAGCTAATCCACCTAAACCCAGAACACTCAGGTCAGTATCTTGCCAAAAACTATTGTGCAAGAGGAGCTGGATAAGCAAGGTCAAGAGGGATGGCAGAAGGACTGAGAGGCAGCTGGATGAATGGCCCTCCTTGTGAGAGCAGTGGACTGGTCACCCCTGTGTAGAGGAGTGACCTTATGTCCACAGCTTTAAAAAACTCTGGATAAGAACAAAAGGCAGAGAGTGAACTTAGACATAACAAAACAGACTACTTTCCTTTACTTAAAATTAGCTTTTAACAAAAACCTGTCTTTGTGAAAGAATTTAGAGTATTACAGCATATCAGAGTAATGAAATGAATAAACTGTGTCTCCGGGTTTAGTGTGAAAAAGAAAAACTGTAAAATAGTATGTGCCTGAATTAATCAGCTCATCGTTCTTTGTTTACGAACTGCTGGTCCCAGTGGGTACTATGTGAAAGGGAAGATAGGATCCTCCAAAAGGCAAGAGACACATGCAAAAGCATTTCAAGGCTGGGTCAGGAGTGGTGGGGCTGTGCAGGGCAGGCTCCTCTCCGTGGTCTCCATGCATATGGGGTGAGGTTCCACAGGAGAACTGCAGCACATGAGAAGCTCTTATAGTCAATCTACGAATGTCTGAGCTACCGGCCCAGGACCCTGCACTTGGCATCTCAGATACAGTGTCCGCTGTACCTGTCACATCTTAACTCTCCTGGCCAACCTACGGGTGTTCTGCCATTATCCCCCAGGGCACTTGACTGGTAAGGACAAGGTCTCTTATGAAGGAGACACATGGCATGAGAGGAGGAGACTGAAATTTCAGATAGGAAGGTTAGCTATAGAAATGCATGTGCTTTATTAAATGCATTTTTAGATCCTACAAATAATTAACAGTTGAAGTGGTACCAATCTTTCATAGGATGAGGTGGGCGTCCTCGGGGTCCACCCTGAAGTTAATGCCTGAACCTGCTCCTCAGCACTGCCACTGGGATTCCCAACCCTGTTCCAGGACTTGATTCCACTGTGATCGTCAGAAATAAACCCTCTTATTTCAAACCTGCACCGAGAGTCTGTGCTACCAACATGTGAGGACCGAGATCATAAGAAAGAGTTGAAAACTGCATATTGTACACATGGCAGATGAGTAAATTTATATAACATTTCATTTCTCTACTTTCCTAAAAGAAAGGGTGGAGGTGAATCCCAAATGTATTTGAGGTAAGGGTACTGTATCTCCCTTTCAGAAATACCTGTAATTTAAAGTTGAGGCAATGGAATAAAACTTTTGTGGTTCTTATTGTCTGAAATATGTTTGCTTTTCAGTTTTACTTTAGACACTAAAGTTTTCTGACAGAAGAAGAAAGTAGAGAAGGAACAGACGGAGGCACGTCTGGAAGTGGTGACCCTGTGAGGGGTCAACAGCAGATCACAGATGAACTTGCTGGAGACACAATCACGTTCAAACAGTGAATTCAAACTAAGTGAGCCCTTTCTGAAAGACCCAGTCTACAATCAATCCAAGTTTTCTCTCCCTCAGAATCACATCCCCTAAATGCCACTTAGTATTGATATCAAAAGTGCTCAGTTTCCCTGGGCTTGGGTTACAGGACATGTCTCTGGGTTACAAGCCACTCCAAGGTCTCAGGCCCCTCCTCTAGGCCCTCCCCTAGAGGAGAGTTACTGCTGCCAGTTAGACTTATTTTCAGCACCAACAGGAGGAAAATGAGACCAGGACTGACTGTCTTGTGCAAATCCAGTGGCTGGGCATGCTCAGTAGGAGGGGTATACAACCCAGATGGCCAGGCATGCTCAATAAAGTGGAGCTTATCCTCTGAATGACTTTCCACTGGAGGTGCTATAGAGCACAGAACATTCCTGAATATGCCTGGTGCCTGTGACAGGACTTGACCAATGAACATGCTCCAAGAAGGGACCAACTGAGCATGTGCAAAACTAATGTTACATAACTGGGAACCACTCCCTTAATTGAATATTCATTAGGTAGCAAAACTATAAAAGCCAAATCCCAGCAGAAGGCAGGGCTGTTCCTCACTTTCCTGGAGCCAGCCAGCACTTACCTGGCTGAGGTGTGTATACTTTACTTTGTTTCAGCAAGCAGCTGCTCATTCTCTTGAGCCAGCCTACACTCTGTACTGAACTTTAAGTATGTTTTTCTTGCTTTTGTGTTAGACTTGATGCCTGTACTGAACTTACTTTTGTGTTAAACTTGGTGTGGGCCCTGCTCAGTCTCTGGAGCTATGCTGCACTCTCTGTGGAAACTGTGTTTCTTATCTGTTATATTAAACTTGTTCTCACTTTCTACTGTGACTCTGCCCTTGAATTCTTTCCTGTGGTGGAGTTGAGAACCTGGTAAGAGGACTGGGTCAGTTGAGCCCAACTACTGGGCCTCCCTGGACCCTACTACCTCTGACATCAGTATTATGGGGACTTAGGTTTAGCAGCACAAGAATCAGGAACTAAAAACAACAAAAGTCATTTTCACACTGAACACTGATCTAAACTTCAAGAACAAAACATCCATTTCTTTGCAATAATGCTAATTGAACTTCCAGGTACATTCTTTTTATGCAAGAAAATATGCAAAATTGTTCCTGAGCTGTGCTTTCAGAAGCACCTTTTATTTGCTATTTTCTTCATGTGTTTCCTGGTTATGTTATTCTTGGTTCTAACAGTTGTTTTGGGCCCTAATGCTTATTTGCTGTTTTTGTTCTTTAGTATATTATTTTATTTTACTTTACTTTTGGTAATTTAACAGGTTATCATCATACAATGGTTTAAGATAAAACTTATAACATGATTTAAATCTAAATTTAGTTATGTTGAAGATATATGTCATAAGTTATTGCTCACATGACTTTCCCATACATCCTTATAAATCCTTAGCAGACAGGACTGTCCTTGCAACTCAGGCAGAGTGCAGCACGCGAATTCATCCACCACATGTAGCATGTGAACACTATCCCTGTTCTGACTCTTGCCAACAAGAAGCTGCATGACACAGGTGCAAGAGAGGGCCTGGGCTCATTTAGCTGTGTCAGAAAGCCATGTGAGTGCAAATTTCACCCAAAGACACTGGCGTATCCTCAATCTAGAGTGGTGTTCATTTAACAAACTGTGACAATCAAACATTTTGTTTCCAAAAAATAAAATTTTCTGCAAAGAATGTGGTTGAAAAGAAACAGAATCTGAGAAAAGTAAAGTGACTTATCTAAGACCATACAAGTAGCAAGCAGCCAGGCTGATAGTGTGAAGCCTGTCTTCTCACAGGCTCTCCAGAAAGTTCCCTGAGAGGGAGGGGCAGCCAGGGGACAGCAGAGACTCCAGGAGTGTGTATCTCCCCAGCTCATCCCTCTTCCACTCCCAGTTGCTGCTGCCCAGATGTAAATGAAGCAACCGAGGAGTAGGTGCAGCTTCTTTGTAAAACACAGGTTTACCAACACTAGAGAATAATTTGAAATGTGTAAGTATCTTATAGAATTGAAAAGTCACATTTGTTAAAATCACCCATTACATTATTCCAATTCGGGTGACATGGGTAGAAACTTGGTCAGCCTATCTTTGGTGTTTTGAATACTTGGCTTTTATGACCTTTTGGCACAATGTCTTCAGTGTAGTAATGCTGGGTCCAAAGCTATGGCTGCAAAAACCTCTCCTGTCAATGCATTTCCGCAAAATGGCCTTATGGGACTTTCCATTGAAATGACAGGCTGTGTTGCTCCTCATTACCCCCGCTGCTTTGCCGACACTGACACATAAACACCCCAGACTTCAATCCTTGCCACCTTCACCCACACATGCAGAGAACTTCACTGATAACATGACGTCTATTTAAATTTGGGGTTATAGTGTTGCATTCAGTCCTTGCTGTCTGAGAATCTGCATTCTCCAGTGTGCATGGGGCCCTGCAAAGGCCAAAGTGAGGGGCACAGGGACACCCTGGTGTCACAAAAAGTCAAAGTTTTATATGGGAGTGGGTGGGGGGACATAAAACTGCTCACCTACAAGATGGTTATACACCGTACAAAAGGTCAACTGAGGATGCCTTTAAATAGTGCACCTTATAAAGGTATTCAAAAGTCTGACTGACTCCTCCAAGAACATCAGTGACAATTTTTAGGAACAGCTTTTATATAAAGGAAAGCAAAGAGGTGTGCAGAATGGGAGGGGGCCAGGCAGGGGAAGACAACCCCTCCCACGGATTCTGGAGGCCCTCCCTACCCACGCTATGCCTGCCCAGCCAGGAGAAGCCACACTTGACACCAAGTCTCAGCAAGCACAGAGCCTCTTCAGAGGGCACATCAGGTGTCAGCAGTATAAGGCCCAAAGGCTGTCTACTTAATAGAGGGAACACAGCGCTCTCTGTGAACCTCAGAGCAGCATCGACTAGTGTCCCAGATGGAAGCCTTACATAAGAAAACACCTCTCTATTCTTTCATAATAGTAATAATTCCCTAGAATCCATGAGTTAAAGTTAACAAGAAAGATGAGTCAACTCGTTTAGCACTTTTAACTTATGTCATGCTAAGTGTGGAAGAAATTAATTGCTTATGATTTATGAATTGAGTTTTAGAGTTTTCACCGAAAAGAAAAAAGTTCTTTTGCCTATCACGGTGCAACTGGAGTCTTGCTTATGCCCTGCACATTGATTGGTATAAATCAAATTCAGTGAATCAAAATGCCTCTTTTCTCAGGATCTGTATTTCTCTTTTCTCCTTCAATCCCTCCCCCACAATGCCTCAAGGATAGTTAGCAGGTTTTCTTTTTCTAACCCAAAATAGAATGGGGAGGGTGACGTTTTTATTTTAACATTACCTACATTCTAATGGAATCATTAAAAACAATCATTTCTGATTTTTAGGTGGAAATGAAATGAACCGTCATTAGCTGGAGATGGGGAAGATGTGTCTAGGGGTGAAGTGAGCTTGGAATGTTATTTTTTTTTTTTGAAGTTTAAAGCAATGTAATTTATTATTTTAATTAATTAATTAATTTTCTTGGATACTCATAAATTATAATTGTACATTTTATGGGTACAAAGTGATGCTGTGATATATGTACACTATGCGGGATGACTGAATCAAGCTAATTAACATACCCATCATCTCAAATTCTTATTTTTTCATTTTAACATTTACTTGTGCATTTTAGGGAGGTACAGAGGGTGGTTTCAATACATGCATATACCGCACAATGACTCAAATACTACTTTTTGTAATGAGTTTAGAAATCCATCACCAAGCATGGCCTCCAAAACTCTGAGGAGGAGGCAAATAAAAGAGACTCCGCAAAAGGCTGATGACTGTGGTAATGATGAGGGCTGTGGCAGGTTCCCTGTACCTACCTCTACCTTTGCCTACTGCTGAAATTTTCCATGACAAAAAAGTTTAAAAATAGGTTTCCCCATTTTTTTCTTTATTTAACAAGGCCCTCTTGATTATGACGATTCAGTTTTCCTGCAAGAGGTGGGGGCAGGGTGGGAAGGGGCACCTGATCCACTACAATCCCAGGTTGGTTCCTTGCAAAGGGGCGGGGGGAGAGGGATGGACGGGGGAGAGAAGGAGGGAGGGAGGAAGCGAGTGAGGTGGAGGGGGCTTCCTCGCACATCCACAGGCCCCGCACTTGTGCTTTGGATCTCGGGAAGGACAGCCCAGCACCACCGCCAGATGCACACACGGTACGCAATTCATCCGAAAATTCGGCTTCAGTTTTCTTCCCGTCATCGCCAAAATGGACATCAGACTGCCACCTGCCACCCCGGCGGCTAGTTTTCACTTTGGTTGCTGCAAAGATTTTTATGATTGGGACCCCTCTTTGAGGACCACTTCCCAGCACCGACGCCAGCGGCCCTGCTGATAATCACACCTCGGCAAGGAAAAGTTGGCTTGCTCTGGCATTTGTTACGAGGCTGCTCAACCCACAGGCTGCAGGTCTGCGCAGCACGCCGCCTCTCCCTTTGGGCTCTGACCAGACGCGCGGGCCTGTAGGAGGAGGACCCGAAAGACACACGGACACAAGCGCCCGCCCCACTGTCTGATACTAACCAGAAAACGGAACCACCGGGTAAGGCCCAGCCCCGAGCCCCCCCTCCCCCTCCCCGACCCCCCAAATCAGCCAAGCCTTCGGCCGGTGTCTGCTGCACTAGACGCGGGGACACGGCCAGGGAAAGCGCAAGCACTGAGTCCAGTCAGGATTGCCACCGCGCCAGCGCATCTGACGCCGTTGGAGGGCTGCGCGCACCTGAAGTCTGGGTGCCAAGAGCCCAAACCTCTGCGTGCAAGGGGACCCCCAAGAAAACGAGGGACAGCATTAGATCCTTATCTCCTGCCCTTCGGAGAAGCCAAGGGACCCCTCGGGACGCCTCCCCAAAGCTTGGCTGCGGACGCCCACTCTACTGGTGTCATGCAGAAAGCGCACAGCGACCAAAGCCCCTTCCCTAAGAAAAGTGCCCAAGTCCGCCGGTGACCCATTTCTCTCTCACCACCGCTCGGAGAGCGCCCATAAGGAGGTCGAAATCACGCCTAGGGAAAGCAAGACTAGAATTCGAACCTAAAAAGCACATCTGCTCGCTTCCATCTCGGCGCCTGGGCCGGCAGCTTCTAGGGCTGCAGGCTGTCGCGGCTGCCGGGGGCCAACAGCTTGCGAATGCGGGTCTTGCCCTGGCTGGCGACGAGGGGCTCCAGGAATCCCCCGCCTCGGTCCAGGTCCCTGGTTGGGACGCCCCATCCCAAGTGCGCTTGCACCTTCGCCTTCCTTTTCCCCTCCGCTCCGCAAACCGAAGTCCGCCTCCCTTGGTCCCAGAAGGACCTCAGTCCCCAGCTCCGTAGCCGCCCCGCTCACCAGCCCTGGCTGGTCTCCTTTGGGTCGCTTCAGGGTGTCGCCCGAGTCCGCAGAGCAGATACCCGCCGCGCGCCCCCACGGCCCTGGGCAGCCTGGCGCCGCTGCGCTCCCAGGTCCGGGTCTCACCAGCTCTCACCGACTTCGCGCAGCAGCCTCTCCGCGTCGCCGGGGCGCCCGGGGTGGCGAGGCGCCAAGGCGCAGCCCGGGCCGACAGCACCCGGCCCCGTCCTCCGCATTTTCCCCGCCAGCTCAGCTCTCTCCTCCC